>NC_080380.1:146787645-147094999 GCF_014773155.1 Arachis stenosperma | reverse complement strand
ATTTATTTAATCATTAATTAAATAATAAAGTATGAATAAATTAAAAATTAAAAGAATAAAAATATTATAAAAAATACTTGTAAGAAAGTTAGATTTTATCATTTTAAACTTGTGTTATTAATTTTAACCATTTATTATTTTTTAAAATAATTTATGTACAATAAAAAATATATTTTTTCTGATTTTAATTATACTTTTAAGTACTCTAAATAGAGTTATATATATTTTACATATGAATATATGTTCTATCGTGTAATTAAATAAAGATTATTTTAATAAAAAAATTAATAACCAAACTAAACATTACTTAGGTATGTATTTCATATTTATCTCTTAAATATTTATACAATTTATTTTTTAAACTGTTATATTGGTCTCTTCTCTAATATAAATAAAAAATAATTTTTCATAAAAATAATTTGTTTAATTATTAATTAAATAATAAAGTACTAATATATTAAAAATTAAAAAATAAAAATACTATAAAAAATACGGTAAAAAATTTGAATTTTATCATTTAAATTTCTGTTATTAATTTTAATAATATATTTATTTTTAAATAATATATGTATGATAAAAAAATATATTTATTTTTTTGGAGTACAAATTTTATTATTATATTTGTATGTTCATGATTTTAATTATACTTTTAAATACTTTGAATAGATTTATTTTATTATATTATATTTTACATATAAATATATGTTCCATCACGTAATTAAATAAAGATATATTTTTTTAATAAAAAAATTTAATAACCAAATTAACCATTAATTATGTGGGTAAGCAGTGATTCACGCCAAAAAGAGACACTGGCTATACTATACTGGGAAGAGAGGTTGTGTGGGAGGGCATGTCGATGACGTTAGCGCTTCTTGTCACGAACGCGACGGTGCTTGGAATGACCAAATCCAGGTGATGAAGTGATAAACAAAGAATGGAGGAGTGGAATGTGCTTCAATTAACGGGAGTGGAGCTTTGATATTTTAAGAATAATAAATTATAAAATAACCCAACTATGGTTAAGATAAAAACCAATTACAATGTGACACGTAATGAAGAATAACTTACATGTTATTTTAGAGGGGGTTGGATAACATTCACCTTATAATTTGCGTTTAAAAAGGAGATTGAGATTGAGATTGAGAATAAGAAATTAAAACGGAAAGATAAAGAGTGAAATTGAATTAAATTTTTGTATTATGTTTGATATAAAATGTATTGAACTAAGTTATATCTCAGTATTATATTTAATTTAAAATAAATTTTAAAAATTGAGAGATAAATTTAAAATTTTAATTTATATCTCTAAAATTTCATTCTTCTTTATTTCTACTTTTTAAAAATATTAAAAAAATTAAAATTTTAAAAATAAAAAAATTTAACCACCAAATATAATACTAAATTTCAATCATTTAATTTCAATCTCAATCTTCTTAATCATACCCTACCTAAGAGACATATCTCTTTACTTATCAACCATAGATATATAGTCTTAAATAACTGAAACTTAATAAACATGTGATAGGTGCAATTAATGTGACATCTTTTTATAAGCTTTATATATATATTATATATCATCAAAGTCTCATTTAAAATTTTTTTTATATATAAGTAGTTTTATAATATGATATTATAATTTTATGATAAAAAAATAAAGTTCAATTTTTATTGATAAAAAAACATTATAAAATAAAAAAACACATGCAAAATTTATACAAAAATTAAATTCTTATGTAAACAGATGTATTAGCAAACAAGAAGTATACTCCTACCCAATTTTTTAATACTTATTAATTCACTAGCTAGTTAGTGTTCAGTTGATTATTTATCTCCATGTTATACGTTTAATAATTAATTTGTTTTTGTTTTATATATTGTGCTGGCTAGCATAAAAAGTCGTATATATAACAACATTTAAGATGCATTATCATCAGATCATGAATAACAAATTGTTTAATTATTATTGTCTTCTTTATGAATTATTAAAATATATATAATTGAAGAGGCTGTATAACAATATTTGTCAATCAAACTAAAGTAAATCTCTTTAAGAATTATTAGTTTCATTATATATCATACCACATTGAAATTGAAATTAATCAGAGGATGCCACCTCTTGCATATCTTACCTGCCTTTTTAAAAAATCATTTCCCCTTATGTCTTTAATGACTAGAAGGGTATGATATATATATTATTTGTGAAAATATAATTAACATTATAATTAAGAGACATACATGCCCCAGCAAAAAGTTGCATATATATTGGCATGGGTCTTTCTTGTACAATCACAAGGGTTCTTGATTTTACCGCTGCCCATATCACCACACCAAACATGTATAAATAATAAAAGTATAAAACCAAAGTTATTTCACATCCATATATCATCGGAAAACTTTTAAGTATATTAGTATTTTAATAATTTTTAATCGTTTATTTTAACTATAAAAAATATATCTAATATATATAATTAAAATTTATTAAAATATTGATATATTGATATATTTAAATTTTTTTTATATCATCATGTTCTATAAAATTGGAATTATATATATATATATATATATATATATATATATATATCTTCTTTATTATTAAAAAGTATATATATTAACAAAAATATTTTTTAATATATAAATAAGTATAAGGAAATAACAAATAAATGTTACACAAGAATGAAGAAACATAATGGACTAATGGTTGATAGAAGTCGGTGAAAAATGGTGTAGAAAAGGTTTGGGTTAGGCGCACGATAGGTGTCATATTGTAGGGTCCATGCTAACAAGCACGCATGGTTGTCTACTTTTTTTTATATATATTCTCTAATTTGACATATCAAAAATTAATTTGTTATAAATTTAAATTTTATTTAAATTAAGTGTACGTCGTAGATCAATAAATTGCTACATATAATACAAGATTGATTCAAATCTTACATTTGCTTAGACAGACAAATAACTGAATACTCAATCAATCAATTTTTTTTCTAATCTTTAATTTAGAGGTTAGATGGTAGGGAAGGAATAAGCGCATGGCTTGGGTTGTCACATAAATCATGCGTGTGCACCCCACTATCACGACCCACATATATATAATAGTTTTTTTCCTTCTTTTATCATTGTCCATGAATGACAAGAAGGTTGATATTTCATCAAAACATATATGTATAGCTAGACATTTAATTTCAATTATCATAATAGGAGCTACAAACAATATTCGAAATTATTATATTGCATGTTACTTTTCTTCAAGATTTCATTTGTTTTCGACACGTATTAGTATGATGTTTTTTTTTTCATTGCAAGAATCTAAAAAAAAAAGTGATTACATTTTTTTTTACTTGCAGAGAGGTTATGGCTGGACATGATTTCGGATAATTATTTTCTTTCATAATTACAAAAAGCAGGCACTTAAACTAAGATATTTTGCTTAATTGGTGCATCAATTATTATTACTACATGCAGCATATGCTATAATTTATTGGCTTGCTTACGTACTTGCCCGTAGATTTTAATTTGGGCCACTAACAAATCACAATATATAAAGAAATTAAACTAGTGGTTAATTTATTCTAATTAATTATGCTAAAATAAAATTTCTATGTAGTATCCGATCCCCATATAATTTTCTATAGGGATAAACCCAAAATAATAATAATAATAATAATAATAATAATAATAATAATAATAATAATAATAATAATAATAATAATAATAATAATATAACTCAATTATATTCATCAATTAGGAGTTAATTGTAATTATATATGTTATAATGTTATTATAGACTTATAGCTATAGCTGCTATATATACTAGGGTTTGCTAAGGTCATTTGTCGTAGATTATCCAATCATAGTTAACATGCTCTTGCCACGTGTCCAACTTCAATTTTCTTTTCTTCTTCTTCTTTTTTTTTTTTGACAGAAACTTCCATTTTCAAAATTTTGGGTTGTGAGTTGTGACAAAACTTGATTTGATATTATTTGTTTATTTATGGCTAAGTGCCTAATAACGTCTTCCACTTAGTTAATTAATTTGATTAATATATAGTAATACAAATCATATGGTAGTGCATTAACTGTGCTCAAACCAATATAATTGTCTAATTGATGAGTTTCATCACCAAAGTGATCACTAATAAAATAATAATCTAATCAATGGAAAACAGCAAACATGATGGTAGATATTTTTGAATTTTTTGAATCCTAATGTAGAATTAACAATTAAGAATTGCTCTAGCTAAATAAATGAAGAATTTCACTTTAATTTAAATATAAAAAGCATTTTGTGATCAATTACAATACACATGATCTGTCCTTAAATAGTAGAAATCTAAATAAATTCTTAGACATTATAAGATTAAGAAATTAAACTAGATAGTTTTTCCCTAATAGCTGTTTATGTGAAACTTGCAAATTAAATAAATTAAACCATGAAATTAATAATAAGATGAAGTAGAAGGAGAAATATTTAAGAAGCTATATATTATTACAGTTCCTCCTTTACCCTCCGATCCATAAAGAGAAGACGACACACCTACATACATCAAATCCCAAATAGAATTATCAAGAATGTGATCATACCATAGAAATATTATTTATTATATGATATGATATGCTTCGATATGCACCCCTTATGAGGATTTTGTTTTTCTTGTCTCATATAGACTCTCAATCTCTATATACTTCTATGGTTTTGTTTTTTTGTGTCTACCCTTTAACATTATATGTTGGATGTGTCTCTGCAATAATCTACATTCACACAAATTTGTTTTCATAATCCATTGATGGTTTCTTGACCAGAACTTTTTTTTGGGTCTTTGCATGACTATGAGATTAATAAGCACTCATTGAAAGGAGATAATAATGCCTAATAATCTCTAGTAATGGATAAGCTTATTATTACATAATCATTATTAATTTTATTTTATTTTTCAACCAAAATTGATGGATCCAATGCAAACCATTATGAAATATTAGTGTAAATTATATTTTGAGTTTGTTTGATCATCATTTTCGAAAAAAAAAATATTTTTAAATGATATTTTTTTAAATATATTTTACAAAAATAAAAATAATTTTATATTTGGATATATCTCATAAAAAATATATTTTTATTTATTAATTATATTTAGATAAAATAAGATAAAAGTACTTTTTTATTCATTTATTATGTGAAAAACATCTTTTTTTAATATCTTTTAAAAAAAGATGTAAATTATAACTTTTCAAAAAAGATAAATTTTTTATTTTTCTAGTATTTTTATTTTTACTATTAAAAATTTGTCAAATATATTAAAAAATAAAAAAACTTCTTTTATTGTAAAACTTTTTTTGATCGATTTAATGGCACCCAAACAAATATTTTAATCTAAAATGTTAATATAAGTTTACTGTTGTCTTACAAAATTAATGACAACAACCACCCTCCAAACAATACAAAAATCTTAGTTTAGAGTTAGAGAGAGGAAATAGAGCCAATGAGCATTCTTTTAAAATTGTAAAAACTCACATACATTTATGTATTCATGTGGAGTTGGTAGTTAATAATTGATAGATGACAATTTAGTTAAATTCATCAAATTAGTTAACAGTTCTTAAATATCAACTTCACATAAAATTAATTTATGCATGCAAATTTTTACCTATTAAAATAGATAAAAAATAGAGAATAAACAAGTATAACAATTTTACTAACTCAACTTCTCCACAAATACTCATATAATGAAGTCCTAGAGACAACTCTAATGAGTTAATTATGACAAATGTACGATGGAAATTGGATTTATGTAGGGTTAAAATAGATGAAATTTATGGATTGTAGAAAGATTTGTGTTGGGTTAAGGCTAGCCTCACATATGTGTTGGGTGTGCTAAGATGGTGATGGTGGTGGGGGCATAATGCACCTCTTAGCTTAGACAAAAGGAGCTTACCATAACAACATGGGAAGAAGCTTATTAAGCTCAAGCTATAATCACATAAATCTAAAACAAACAAAATAAAAGGAGGGGCACTAACTTATTAGAGACGGAGACCCTTCTTCCTATCATCATTTTCAAACATAGAATCATTCAAGTTATAATGATTTTTAGTCCCCACTACTTACCCACATATATATATATATATATATATATATATATATATATATTAGAAAGATAACAAAAAATTAATTTAAAATATTTTATTTTTGTACTTTATAATTATTGTTATAATAATAATAATAATTTAATTAGTTAATATAAAATATAGTTATTTTTGTTAATATAATAATATATGGGTAAATAATTATCTAAAACATTTTTATATTGAAAATATATAAAAATTAAATTTTAATAAAAAATAAAATGGAGGAAAAATCTTTTGGGAGAGCCGTACTTGGTAGAAATGATGAACCAAAGTCACTCTCAAAGGTCACCCATTGCAAAGGGTTTTTTAATTTCCAGAGAGAATGATGACAATGAGTGCACCCTTTAATTGTGAATTTGAACACTATGGAATCAAGATAAGACTAATTAATCCTTTTCCCTCCGTTTAAACAAGTGTCGTGAGTTTAAATTCTGTTTTGTGCATGCAGTAATTCATTACCCAACGACAGACCCTTAAATGGAGTTCAAATTCGAGACGGATTATTTCTTGACTTACCGCGAAAACAAAAAAAAATTTAATCCTTCCCCATTGATGAAAATGACAAGCTTTTGTTTTTTGTTTTTTGTTTTTTTGTTTTTCGTTTCCATCTCTCCAATATTGCTTAATAAATAAATCTTGAAAAAAGTGGATGTATAGGTAAAGTAATAAAATCCACCACCATAAGATCTAGCACATATTAAATTTTATTTTATTACTATTATTTCACTTGTGTATACATGTGTTGATTGCATTTTCCTATGATTTATGTAACGTTTACTGCTGTAAAAAGTGACAACCATTTCATTCTAAGCCTCTCAAAAGATTCTTTTATGATTATGTAATAAAGTAAGATTTTGACATCCCCACCAATCAATGAAATGA
This sequence comes from Arachis stenosperma, assembly GCF_014773155.1. Classification (NCBI taxonomy): domain Eukaryota; kingdom Viridiplantae; phylum Streptophyta; class Magnoliopsida; order Fabales; family Fabaceae; genus Arachis; species Arachis stenosperma. The sequence continues at coordinate 147,087,991 of NC_080380.1, read as the reverse complement.
CACCAAAAATTAACCATTCAGGTAAAGGCACAGAAACATTCTTAGATATACTATTGATGATTCCTCTCTGACTCTGACTTTTACATTAAAAAAAAAAATTTATGTTTGGTTGAAAGCAAAAAAAAATAAAAAAAAAAGAAATAGAAAAAAAAGAAAAAAGAAATTGAGTGAAATTTTATTTTTTTTAGATGTGTTTGAATAAAAAGAAAATAAAAAAGAAATAAATGTTATAAAAAGATAAATTTATTTTTGTATTATAAAATATATTAAAAAAAGTGAAGGGATAATATTAGAAGTGGTGAGAGAAATAAATTTTTTCTCTCTTTTCTTTTCAACATTGAAGAGAAGCTACCAATTTTTTTCACTCCTTTTCTTTCTTTTTCAATTTTTCTTCGTAATCAAACAATGAAAAATAATCATTTTCTTTCTTCTTTTCTTTTTTCTCTTTTCTTTCCTTTTATTTTTTTCTGAAAACAAACATAACTCAAGGTATGATTATTACTTGGAGACATTTTTAATAAGTTCATAACCCACATGAATATTGACATAACATGTATTGAGGAAGGGTGATTACTTATATGTCTCCAAATTTTGAATCCAAGATTTATAATCAAGTTTTTTGCCCTCTAATTTTATTTAAATTCTTTTTTTTTTGTGTCTATAATTATTTATGAAGTCGAATATTAATTGAAGAAAAAAAAATATTTTATAAAAATTTATATATTTTTTTAGATGTATTTTGATCCGTAAATAAAAGATTTTACTGTTATTTTTATTATCAAGACAAAATCAATTCAGAATGTCAAAAATAATATCAGAGTTAGTGTTAGAATCGATGTACTATTAAGGAGGTTGAATTTTCTTTATTATTTATTTTATGCTTTTATTTAATCTCAATTCTCATGATTTCATTGTTATCATTGTACTTTCATTAAGTTGTGGCACTGGTTTCTTGAAAAAGAAGTCACATACTAAGGCATTTTGTGCAAGGGCTTAATTTCAATTCCCTTGTCTAGGTCTTTTTCAACTTTTCATAATTCAAAACACAAATTGGATGAAGATATTTATTTTTGTTGGAGAACCACCAAGCCAGTGGCCTCAGGTTATTGTAGCCATAACAATGGTATTAGCAACAGCTACAAACTAATTGATAAAATTCTATAGTAAAAAATATGGTCTTATTTTTTTATCATAAAAATCCCTTTTTTTTTCACTCTTTTTTAATAAATGGACAAAAATACACACAAAAATTATAAAAAAATAAAAAAGTATTCTAAAGATTAAAAAAAATCCAATACATCCCAAAAAGTATTTTGCAGGTCAAAATAATTTTTGGGTCATTTTTTTTCTCTCCAATTTTCATGGTGTATTGGTCTTAGTCTCTTAGAAGATGATAAATTTGACCATCTAATCAAAAAAAGTCTTTTCAACAGAAAGGGAAAAATTATGGTCTCTTTCTTTTCCCCTTGCTTATAGCTTCATGCCAGTCTTCTAATAAAAAAGCAATTAGATTATGTGCTTTTTCTTAAGCACTTTAAATTAAATTCCAACACTTTCTGATTTTGATGATTGCTAGCCTATAAAATATGTGGTTTATTATTTGCTATAAGAATTGGCTAATAATGAAAACTAATGTTGTGTTATACGTCTAACCTAATTATAAATTAGTGTTTGTTATGGTGTTTATATATAATTATATAATTTATAAAAAATGATAAAAATTAATATTTAATTTAAAAATATAAAATAAATAATTTTTAAATATTAAAAATTTATAAAAAAGATAAATTCGACAAATTCAACACCAGATTTATAGGCACCATAAGATTTGTCGTATAAATTTTATTATTAGATTATTTTAAAACAATATTTCAAGTAAACCAATAATTCATATAATCAAAACAAAAGCATCATAATATATCCTGGAAAATTACTTTTATGTTCAATAATCAAGATAAAGAAGCCAATAAATTATAATTCAAATGACATAATCTTTACATACTCACTTAGATGTTGTGGATTTGAGTCTCGTATCTTTGGTAAACAAAAAATCAAGATAAAGAATAGCTAAATTAAAAAAATCAACTTAAATTTAGCTAGTAATTAGTTTATTAGTCCGGTTAAACAAGTATTAGAGGGTTTGAATCTCGTCTTGTGTATATAATAACTCAATTTTCAAGGACAAATTTTTAAATAGAGTTTAGATCTGCGACGGATTAATATTTGACCTATCAAACTAGAAATACAGTGAGAAACCAAAATAAAAAAGAGTAGTCAAATTAATTAATTTCAATACGATACAATACTTAATATCAATAATATTTGTTTGATCAAAATTTTTTTTGGATCATATGTTTGTTAAAGATATCGAGAACCGATGACGTCAACAGTCCACTCCTATATCCAAAACCGCCAATTAAAAAACCAGCTAAAAATCACTGAACCGGTCAAGAATGGATCGGTTGGATTGGACTGGACCGATTTTTACTAAACCACCCTGTTTTGCTTGATTTTAAAAAAAAAATCACACAACACGCGTGAGCCCCCTCTTCCGCCAACCCCCCCCCCCCCCCTCCTCCCCCTTCATTCGTGACATTCAGTGCTCACTGCTCAGCTAAGAAAGGGAAAAGCAAAGCCCTCAAACCCAAAACCAAAACCAAAACCCTATCTTCTTCAACGGTTCCACCGCCGCCGTCCGTGGTTGTCGGCGCCTCCGAGGATTCCCTCTTCGCCCTGTCCCAAACCCAAACCCTCGGCTCGACGTCCATCCTCCCGTGGCTTCTGTGTTCGAGCTGCTCTCCGTCGTTTAAAAAAGGCGCTCGCTATCGTCTCGACGCTCTCCGTCACCCTCCACAGCTGTCGAAGGTTAGTGGCAGTGTTTATAAGGATTTTTTCTTTTATGCGCTGATTTGATTTATGATTTCTATAAATTTGTGGCATTCAAATACTGTGCTTTGTATTCTGTAGATGTTTGCACTTTAGGGTCTCGACTGTTTCTTCAAGAACTTGTGTTTTGAATTATTATGGTAGTTAACGAAGTGGTCTTGTTTATGTCGCTGCTTCTATGTGTTTATACTTTATACAGATTTTGCTGGCTAGTTCTTTCATTGTTATCATAATGAGCTGTTTATTTGTAAATTTGTTTTGGACACTGCGGTGATAAACTAGATGAGAATTGAGAAATATGGCACGCCATTTTGCTACATACTCCCAAATCTCTCTCTCTTTCGGTTGAATTACGGTTAGATCGGCTGAATCAGTGAACTGTGAACTAGTAACTAAAACGGTTTGATAATTTATCCGGTTCTCAAAATCTTAGTTAAAGATAGGCCTGAAATACCCAGACCTGACTCGAAGTCCTACAACCATGATTGAAATTCGACCCGGAAACCAACTCCAAACCTGACATGTTTCCAGATTTCTCTGTCTGTAGTGTTCTAAAAATCGGACCGAATTTGCCAGTTGAATCGATTAAACCGTGAACTGACAGTATTAACAATTCGGTCAGCATAAAAACTGCTGAAACAAAAACCGATAAAAAAACGCTGAATCGGCCGAGAACCGGTCGGGTGGACCGGTCCAGGAAACGGCCGGTTTGAAGGAAACGGCGTCGTTTGCAACTTTGGCCTACTGATTACTGAACTGAACCACTTCACTTCTCACTCCTCTCAGCCTATGTTCTGCTTGCCCGAATCATTCACTCTCCCTTATCCTACCCTAGCTACTCTTTTCGAGCCACTGCCGCCTCTCCGTCGAGCCATTGCCGCGTCCGTCCGTCGAGCTCGGCCGTCGTCCGTCCGTCCGTCGAGCTCGGCCGTCGTCCGTCCGTCCGTCCGTGTAGCCACTGCCCCCAAGTCTCCAACTTCCCTGCTCTCTTCTTCCGCGAGTTCTCCCCACCCCTACTCTCTGCATCTTCTTGCCATCGGCTTCATCTTCTTGCCGTCGTCTGGTCGGTGTCGTCCATCAATCAAGGGTCTGTCGGCGTCGTGTTCGAAGGTCAGTGAATGTCTTGCTCGCTTGTTCTTCGGTTGTTCAGTTGTTCTTCTTTTTTTTTTTTTCTACTTTTTTATGCTCTGTTTTTGTGATTAGCTCTGGTTTTGTGTGTTGCGATTTTATTGATTAATGAATGTTTTGTGATTAGCTCAGGTTCTTTACTGATTAATGGTTTTTTACTAATGTGATTAAACAGCATGGCAGTTAGATTACCTCCAGAAACGGTGCCAAGAATTGGGAATCCGCAATATTATTTTTTATTTAGGATTTAGGATTCAATCAAGAATTGGCTTTGGTATTATTTAAGAGGAGATTGCTGTTTTTGGCACCTGTATCACTAAAAAGTATTTAAAAAACAATCGTGTATATGAAGCTGAAAGTGAGTGACATATTGTTTTCCTGGGTAATTCAGTTTGCTGCATTGCATTACTAAGTATGTTTTTTCTAATGAATAAGAAAAAGACTTGAATCGAACAGGTTCTCCTCTTGTGAATAGGTTTTGCACTTGACTATGGAATAGGTAACTGTTATTGTTGAAATTATTGCTTAAAATGGATTTGTTATGCTGCTGCTGCTATAAATTAATTTCTTTCTAGCACTTGACCTCTTGTTAGGAAGTTTCACATGCCACATACTTAATTTTGTGTTGCATGTATTGCAAAGGATACCATGAAGGTAGGCAGGTTAGCAAAGGAATTAGCAGCCAATGTAAATATTAAACGCAAATCCAAAGGACTGCTTCCTCGTGTAACAATTAAGTGTCAATTTTAGTTGTGTCATTCCTTTAATAATTATTTAGCAAAAGAATTTCTCTTATTGCTCAAAAGAACTCCTTTTCTTAGCTAATATCTATACATGGAAAACATAATTTAAATAGTAATTTTGTACTTTCTCTGTTGCAGCATTCTTATAACTCCTAAATGATATAAATATAGTGAAACACATTGTTTGAGTGAAAGTTTGGATCAATAAATTGCATAACCAAAATAATGTATCTGATTGCTGTGTATAATCTTTAGGCTATTTCTTGTGTTTTTCATTTACAAAAATAAGTTTATTTTTCTTTTTAAGTTTTACACTAGTTCTCACTCTTTAGTACTTGTTTCAAATGAATATAACTAAGTTGAAGTGAATTATTCATGTCATTGTATAAAGGTTCGAGCTGGAATAGTTGGATACCCTAATGTTGGAAAGTCATCATTGATAAACCGTTTACTAAAGTGAAGAATGTGCCCTGCAGCCCCAGACCAGGAGTTATCCTAATTGTTCATGAACTTGTATTCTGGTAAAGTTGAAACTAATGGCTTCTAATGTTGAGTATTTAACAAGTTTTTGCAAATTTTGATGATTGATGACAAATTTTCATGTTGGAATTTAATATTTAGATATTTCTTTTTACTATTTAACTTTTGAGTTTGTATTTTGATAAGATCATATAGTTTTGGTTGATGGCATTTCATGCAGTGTTTTAAATTTGGAAGATATTTTAAGATTTATATTAGATTATAATTATATTTTAGGATGTTTATTTATAATTTATTTATTATTTTATTTTAAACGGTTTTTCTGGTTGAACCACTGTTGGACCGGTTGGACCAGTAAACCAGTGAACCAGTGAATAGAGGTTGTTCCTGCTAGAAGCAACGCATAAAAGAATCACTGGACTTCCGATGAGACTTGGTGCTGCGGCACTTTGCAAATGATGATGTCTTGATTCTCCTAGCCGTGGCCCATTTTCTACTGATCCCTCGCTATTCCAATGAACCCAACCAAGAAGTTAACATTTTCCCACATTTTTCAAAGATGTTCCTCTCTCAGAGCCCTCAATCCTGGAAAGCAAGCCCATGCCCAAATGATAGTAACTGCTTTTGTGCCTAGCATCTATGTTACCAATTGTTTGCTTCAATTCTACTGTAAATGTTCCAATATGGCCTATGCATTCAATGTGTTTGACAGAATGCCACAAAGGGATATAATCTCATGGAACACCATGTTGTTTGGCTATGCTGGAGTTGGGAACGTGGGGTTTGCACAGTACTTGTTTGATTCAATGCCAGAGAGAGATGTGGTTTCTTGGAACTCTATGCTTTCGTGCTATTTACAAAATGGCACTAATCGAAAGACAATTGATATTTTTATTAGGATGAGATCACTGAGAATTCCACATGACTATGCTACCTTTGCTGTAGTTCTGAAAGCATGTTTAGGTATTGGAGACTATTGCTTAGGTCTTCAAGTGCACTGTGTTGCAATTCGCATGGGTTTTGATAACGATGTTGTAACAGCTAGTGCTCTAGTAGATATGTATTCAAAGTGTAAGAAGCTAGACAATGCTCTTCAAGTTTTCTATGAAATGCCCGAAAGAAATTTGGTATGCTGGAGTGCTGTAATTGCAGCCTGTGTTCAGAATGATCAGTTTATTGAGGGTTTAAAACTGTTTAAGGATACACTGAAAGCTGGTATAGGGGTGAGTCAATCAACCTATGCTAGTGCATTTAGGTCTTGTGCAGGATTAGCTGCATTCAAACTAGGTACACAATTGCACGGTCATGCTTTAAAATTTAATTTTGGATATGATATTATAGTGGGAACTGCCACCTTGGACATGTATTCAAAATGCAACAGAATGTCTGATGCACGAAAGCTTTTCAACTCATTGCCCAATCCTACTCGGCAATCTTATAATGCCATTATTGTTGGATATGCTCGTCAAGACCAAGGTCTTAAAGCTTTAGAAAATTTTCAATCTTTACAGAGGTCACATCTTGGCTTGGATGAGATTAGTCTGTCTGGTGCTTTGACTGCTTGTGCAGCAATCAAAGGCCGGTTGGAAGGGATTCAGCTACATGGATTAGCAGTCAAATGTGGTTTAACGTTTGATATCTGTGTTGCAAATGCCATTTTAGACATGTATGGTAAGTGTGGAGGTCTGCTGGAAGCTTGTGTAATATTTGATGAGATGGAAAGAAGGGATGCTGTCTCTTGGAATGCAATCATTGCAGCTCATGAACAAAATGAGGAAATAGAGAAAACACTTTCACTCTTTGTTTCAATGCTGCGGTCAACAATGGAACCAGATGATTTTACTTATGGTAGTGTTGTAAAGACGTGTGCTGGTCAGCAAGCTTTAAACTATGGTATGGAGATTCATGGACAAATTATTAAGTCCGGGTTGGGGTTAGACAGTTTTGTTGGCAGTTCCCTTGTTGATATGTATTGTAAGTGTGGAATGCTAGAGGAGGCTGAAAAGATTCATTACAGATTGGAGGGGCAAACAACAGCTTCGTGGAATTCAATGCTTTCAGGATTCTCATCGCAAAAGCAAAGTGAAAATGCTCAGAAGCATTTTTCACAGATGCTGGAAATGGGTGTCATACCTGACAACTTCACCTATGCTACAGTTCTAGATATTTGTGCTAATTTGGCTACTGTTGAACTTGGAAAGCAAATTCATGCTCAAATCTTAAAGCTACAGTTGCATTCAGATGTGTATATAGCCAGCACTCTTGTAGATATGTATTCAAAGTGCGGAAATATGCAGGATTCCAGACTAATGTTTGAGAAGGTACCTAAGAAGGATTATGTGACTTGGAGTGCTATGATTTGTGCATATGCATACCATGGTCTTGGAGAAGAAGCCATTAAATTATTTGAGGATATGCAGCTTTTTAATGTGAAACCGAATCATACAATTTTTATTTCAGTCCTCAGAGCTTGTGCGCATATGGGTTATGTGGACAGAGGGCTGCATTACTTCCAGAAAATGCAAAACTACTATGGTTTAGACCCACGGATGGAGCATTATTCATGTATGGTAGATCTTCTGGGGAGGTCCGGACAAGTAAACGAAGCATTGAAGCTTATTCAAAGCATGCCTTTTGAAGCTGATGATGTAATTTGGAGAACTTTGCTTAGCAATTGCAAGATGCAAGGGAATATAGAAGTCGCAGAAGCAGCAGCCAGTTCTTTATTGCGGCTGGACCCCCAAGATTCTTCTGCGTATGTCCTTTTATCTAATTTCTATGCTATTGTGGGGATGTGGGGTGAGGTTGCAAAAATAAGAAATATAATGAAGAATTATAAACTAAAGAAGGAGCCTGGTTGTAGCTGGATTGAAGTAAGAAATGAGGTACATGCGTTTCTTGTGGGGGACAAGGCACATCCAAGATCTGAAGAGATATATGAGCAAACTCGTCTACTTGTGGATGAGATGAAGTGGGATGGATATGTTCCAGAAATTGATTTCATGGTTGATGAGGAGCCAGAAGAACAAGATTCTTATGAGGGTTCACAGTCACAGAACAGCAATTAGTTGTAGTGTGAGGTAATGTAGAAAAGATTTTGATCCCTGCCTACAATAGCTTGATGGATATTTCTACACTTCTATGTGGTTATAAAGTTTTGGAAGAGGAAAAGAAATTGCCAAAGTTTGAAGATAAACTTAAATCCAAGCAGGAAGGAGTTTATAGGCAATGCAATAGAAAATTCAAAACTGAAATTTAGTTGCTTGAAGGGAATCCAGGGAAGTTATAAGGTAAGATTTTGTTTATTATTTGTAGCTCTTTAGTTTCTGCCTGTAATGCTTCTAATGGCTGCTATCGCATATGAATTGTGTTGGTCTATTGACAAGCTTCTATGTGCTTTTTTTTATTTTTGTTATGAACCATAGGTTTTGCTGATGTTCTAAAAGACTAAAACAACATGAAAATTTGCCTATTTTCTCTATGTTATCAAGCTGACCACCAAGACTGCAATTTTTGATACTTTAGCATATTGTATTTAAGCCCTCATTCTCATGGAATGCTAGAATTTTACTCAGCCATTTCTTGGGTGGACCATTACCTGGTGATAAAGAAACCACCATAGTGATGTTTCTACAGGTTCAATTTGTTTAGTACTACCTCACTCAAGACAGAAAATAGAGATTCATTGAAGTAAGAACTTTATTTGGAGAATGAGATGTTTGTCCATGTGCTGTTGCCCCTGAATATCTACAAATTACATTCTTGTGTTGATTGAGGATCATGTCCTGGATCCCTAACTCTTGAAGGAAGAATAAAGTTTGCAATGCACTGTTCCTTGCTGGATCATTATAATTTCTCAAATTCCAGCACCAATTGTACATATTTTCTTAAAAAAGAAATGTGTAATTTATCTGTTGAGACATCAAAATTTTATCTGTGTAAACTAATACATGTGGTGTTTCCTGAAAACCCTACAAAATCTAATTCAGTTAACGTGATTTCCCTTAAATATTGTATTGAGAAATATATCTCGAATTCACCTTTTGAGGAAAAATAATGTCACTTTAAAATTAATAATGTCACCTGAGTTCTTGATACTAAAGGTTTTCAACGAATGGCCTAGTTAGTACAACAACATATTCACTCATCATGTTAGTTATTGTCATTTCAAAATGCATGTTGATTTCTTAACCTTTTTTTTTTCAATATACTATAAATCTCGAAGTACTAGTTTTAAAACTGAGTGAGTTTTCCTTTCCTTGTTTATTTAATAACAGTGTAAGACTAGTTTTATGACATTTAAGTAGAAATAATTATGTCAAAGGACCTCAGATATGCAACAAGAATGCTGAAGCAGGAAAGTCTGATATTATTATTCTGTAACATTTCAGCATTTATCACCTCCTATTATCAGCTCTTAATCCCCCCCAAATAACATGCTTAACTTTCCTACCAGAAAACTGAACCCTGAATAACAATCCACTTTTGCTTGACTTACCGTCAAGATGGGTTATATTTATGTACTTATATGCAGAAAATGGAACTTAATGGTGCCAATACATCTCACTCTTGGCAAATAGAAAATCATTCAGAAAAGTGAATTGATAAACTGACAAATCCACAATTTTCAATGTGGAGTTCACATGTTAAATCTCACTAAAGTGTGATATTCTGTGTATACATTGCACAACCTGTTACATTGCTTCCATCAATCATCAATGCATAGAAGGAAAGGCAATTAGTTATGTAAGCCTTTTAGAACCATTTAAAGAGGTAATAGTATTGGAAGAACAAGAGTTTTGAGAAGCTTTTTTCCTGCTCAACTTCCCAATGCTACATTTTATTTACAACAGAATCAAGTGTCCAAGTTGTTCCCTTGTTTACCCCTGTTTCCATTCTCTTGTTTGACCTCTTTTTGATTCTGACAGCCTGCGTAAGATCAACCAGTAAAACTCACCGCATTAGACTCTAAAATAGAAATAATATTAATCTTTAAAAACCTCAATTGTTGTAAGACATGGTTTAATGGACTTCAAAACTCACATTTGGTTGCAACTTAATGCATAATCCATCCTACTTTTTTCTCTAATCAATCATAACGCAGGCAAAATTAACTGCAACAAAATGGATCCTTGATGCTGCTAGAGACCGCCATGAGACTGTTCGCATACACAACAAACTATATGCGGTTGGGAAGCACAGCATAAAGATACCGAACATGTTTGAGCAGCACTCCACTAACATTATATATCTAAAACATTATTTCATTATTTAAAGGATGACATGGCTTTTTTATTTAAATACGCATGGGAAAATGATTTATTCCCTAAATGCGCACAGTTTGAAATTGTGCTTAAAATACGCACACCCATTTTATATCTGTTGACCATAAAATGGATTCTAACTCCATTTCATAAGAAGCGCCCACAAAATGGACCTGCTGCGTATCAGAGAGTAACTCAAGCCTGCCTTTCACGAAATGGAATATATCACAGGGGGCATCCACGAAATGGCCAAGTCGTCCCTGCCACCAACGAATTGGTGGACATCAGCTGAGCCAACAACGAAATACTCTTATATACTATGTTTCTATAATAAGCAAATTTAATTATTTTTAGAAGGCACCTCAATATATAGAAGAGAAAAAATTATTTGTTAGTATTTTAGTCATTTATCAGTAAAAGTAGTAATAAAAAGTCATCTTAATTTTTGTTATATTTTTTAAGTAATATCAAAATTTATGTAATTATAGTCATCTTAATTTTTAGTGTTTGTTACTGTAAAATAATTGGGCAATTTACGTGAATAAAATGTTTGGATTCTAATTTTATACAAATACAACTTTTGAAATATAAAGATGTAAATGCATTTTTTTATATGACAAATGTTGTTGACTTTTTTATTTTTTGTAGTGCTCTAATTTTTCAAGCATTTTATTAAATTTTATGATATTTTTATTATTTTTTGTTAATATAAATTCTTTTTTTATCTTTTACTACATTGTATTTATGTTGTGCATGAAATTTTTTTATTTGATTTTATTCATATGAATTTTATTTACTTTTTATTGTATTTTTTTCATATGATATATGTTGTTGGTTTTATGAAAATTTTCTTATTTTTTATCTGTATGATTTTTTTTATTTCTTTGATGTACTCTATAAAAAAAGACAAAATAAATAAAAAATTAATCATAAGTAACAATATAGCCATAAATAATGAAAATTTATAGTTCAAAATAATACTAAATTAAAGAGTATTGACAGTGCTAGAAAAATTATAGAATATTTTTTTTGTCTGAAATTATAAAATTGATAGTACTTTCTTTCATATTTTTATTTTTTGTTGTATTTATTTTATTTATATGATAAATATTTTTATATTATTTTTGTTAGTGTTCTGATTTTGCATGCATATAAAAAAATATTTAAATTGATGTCTTTTTTAGTAATTTTTCATCTAAAAGTTATTTTGAGTAGTATAATCCAAAAAATATTTATTTTACTATAATCAAGTATGAAAAGCCAATGGAATATTTGTATAATGTGTACAATGGAAGGTTTATGGAGTATTAGAGATATAACCATTAGTGTTACACTTTTCCATCAGCAGAAGTTTTTGGAATGACTTGATCCGGATGATTATTTTAAATAGTATGGGGGATGATTTATGCACATTCTCCATCAACAGAAATCGCTACCCTAAATCCTAAACCCTAAACTGCTGCTGCCTACACGCAATTATTTTTGGAAGTAAAACAAGAAAAATAAATATAATAATATATTATATGAATTTTGTTTTTGATTAGATATAATACATGATAAAATTTAATAGTATCATTTAAATTATATAATCAACTTTATTTAATAGAATAAGATTTTGTTATTATTATTGTTTATTAATATAAAAAATTTTATATAGATAAATAACCGTATTAAAATTTATTATTTAAAATATTATCTAAACATAAAAATTTAATTTGATATTTGTGGAAAAAATTTTACACTCTCATGCATCAAAATTAAATTTATATATATATATATATATATATATATATATATATATATATATATATATATAAAAGCAGATAAGCACATACCCTTAAAGAATTTGAGAGGAATCTCATAGAGTAGGGTCCAAGACGACTGCACTTTGTATTCTTTCATCACCCATATCTCAGTTTTATCCTCTAAATACAAATACAAATACAAGGCTAGGCACCCTCCTAGCAGGACAATACCGGGTCTAAACATGACTCTTTCTATTGCGATCACGTCTATCTTGGAGAAATTTCTTTCCTTCAGATCAAAGATAAGAATGTCATCCAAGATTCCATAAGTAGACCAATGAATAGCCCCGTTACAAAACAATCCATAAGGTTTCAAGTTAGACAAATTCAAGATTAATCCATGAATTGCTTCTCAAACAACACAAATCAAAGTGGTTTTAGCCGTCTTTACCCTTATATGCTACAACTACTACAGAGTCATCTTGCATCGTAACCAAAGCCATATAGAAGCGCTTGTAAAAAGTAAAAGTACTCACCATTGCTTGTTGTGGCATTATCCATATGAGAGTATGAGATTATTTTGGTGGAACCAGTGAGCGGGTTCCATTGGATAAGAAACTGTGGTTTACCATGTAAGAGTACGAACCCTCTGCAGGAACGAAGAAGATGGTATACAGGTGGTGCCTTCTTATAAATGGAAGAGATCGCTCTTGTACTGTTTTAGAACAGTGCGTCGAGGTCAAAGGAGTAAGCGTGAGAATTGTCTTGGAGGAAGAGTCATGTATGGAAGGGTGCGAGAGAGTGATCAGGATGGAATTTTACAAAATGGAAGGGTGCGAGAGAGTGATCAGGATGGAATTTTATAAAATGGGTACACCTAGATTATTTCTTTATTAATAATAGGTTTATTATTGTAATTATTTTTTAATTAGAGTACATAGTATATAAGGTGTAATAACTTAACAAATATTTTCTAAGAAAATTATAAAGAAAATCTCATGTCCTAAGCTATTCAAGCTGTGATGTTGATGGTTGGATGAACTAAAGGGGATTAAGAGAGGAAGAAAAATAAGTTCTTCTCATATATACTATGTACTCTTTATGTACTCTCACTAAAAAATAATTACAATAATAAGCCTATTATTAATAAAGAAATACTTTTTTTATAACTTTTTTTTTTTGTAAAAATAACGTGTTTTTATAGCAAGAATGCTAAAAGTTAGCAATTTCTTATGATATTAGATAAGATAAAATTGGGCAATTTATCCAAATAAATAAATTTGGTGAAAACTTTACTCAAATACACAAAACAGATTTCACTTACGTTTTTGTGCAATTTTTACTTTATGTAACACGGTTTCTGATTATAACGTAAACCGTGGCAAGCTACCACGGATTATGATTTTTTTTGTTTTGTGTGTAAACCGTGGCAAGCTCCCACGGTTTACAAAGAGGAAAATATAACCATAAACCGTGACAAGCTCCCACGGTTTATGAAGGGAGAATTTTAATCCTAAACCATTTATTTTAAAGTGTTTTATTGCATCAATGTGGTATCATTTAGACTGCGCATGATAATTGTGACAGAATACATGTATATAATAGAAGTCTGAAATACATAGCAGATAACATATTAGACAATTCTTAAACCTTTTTAACTATCAAATACATGACAGATAATAAATTACAGAAGTCTGAAATACATAAGGCTAAATAGCATGCGAAGAACATAAACTAATATAGGGACCGGACATGACAATATGACATAACTAATCAGAATCCTCAATGGTGTCGCTGTCATCATCGTCGAACTGACCGAGCAGGTGACCTCCGGTGCCACACAATGGAGGACGCCTCACCCTCCTAGATCTCTGCTCTGCCGCTGGTCCTGATGGCTGTGCGGGAACGCCGCTGAATGCTGAGGCTGAGGTCCCTCCTAATGGGATCCATGGGTGAGTCGGAGATGCTGCAGGCTCGTTGAGGTCAACGGCCAACTAAGGAAGAACATCGTAAGTCTGTGGCTGCGGATCAGCAAACTGGGGCTGCTCGTCAGGCATCTGTGGCCTATAATGGGTCCCATCATCATCCATGAGCATGTCTGCTATATCCCTATAGAACTCTGACTCAGTAATAGGATCATCAATGTCCATCCCAACAGCCGTGGTGGTATACCCAGCAAACGCATCTGGGGCGACATGCCCAAAGAGCTGAGAGCTACTACCCACATCGTAGGTCGGCTGATCCATAGCTGAGGCTGAACCAACTACATCCTCACCAACACCATGCTGAGTGCCCTGATCATCAACGGAAGGTACTCTACCTCGAGCCTCTCCACGGCCGTCCCGCCCTGCCTGTCGTCTGCCTCTACGTCGAGGAACACGAAAATCCGCTGCATCTCCATCATCAGCTCTAGGGATGTCCTCCTCTAAACGGTCAGCCAGCTCTCACCACTCTCGATCCGTGGTACGGGTGCCTATACGCCGACGCCGATCGGCTCGCCTGTTATCTGGTTTGTCGTAAACGTGCACTCTAGGAGGTGCCTGCGACGACCCTCTGTGACGAGCCTCCTCAGTCAACACAATCGGCCTAGGATCCTGAAATGCAACATCTAGGGATAGGAATCTGTGTGCCACACGGCACCACCACTCCAGGTAGTCTGATGATGGACTGGGATCAAGGACTCGATCGACCCAGATGACTGAATGAAGCCGATTCTCCCAATGCTGATGCCACTCCGGATAATAGGTGGGGAACCACCTGTCCCCACCCCTGCCATCCTTCACATGTAGCCAATCTATGTTCAGAGCTGGCTCAGAGAGATGCTGAAGACCGCCAAACTGCGGTAGAACCCGGTCGACCTGATGCCACTCAATCGCAGCAAAATATATCAGGCTAGTGACGGCCATCCATAGCCTACGGTGCTCGTCGGCTAGTATCTCCGGGTGAATAACAGCACCAACCTCGGCAGAAGAATAAGGCTCCCACACAAACTGTATCGAAATAGTAAGGGTTTTGTCAGAGCACGACACTAAACATAAACCACTGAAACTAAGAGCAATAACTAAATGACTCACATCGTGGACACGCAATCGATCCAACGAAAGGCATGCAGACACTAATCTCTGATCCCCTGGATCGTTCCTCGGCATAAACGTAGCCCACCTACAATTTTAATTGAAATCATGTCGTAACTAGAAATAACACATCATGTTGAACAACTTGTGAACCGAAAATAATAAACCATACCTGGAGGCAAGAGAAAACCCAAATACATCAAACCCACTAGGCCTCAACATGGGAAACCTCCAGAAAATCCAAGACTGTAGAAGCTGTAGCGGCCCGACCAAGTTAACAACGTTTTTGTTCGTCCCACGACAAAGACATCTATACAACCAGGCCAGTGCAGCCGAACCCCAGCTATATCTGTCCAAGTCGTCCAACAATGCCAAATAAGGCAACCAACGAAGGTGGACCCGGTTTGCATTTTTGTCCACAAACAGCTGAGACGACGATAGCATCAGAATATAAGCACGTGCGTATATACGCACGGTCTCATCAGTAGCATCTGCTGGGAGAACTCAGAACCTCTCATGGAACCATGTGTAGCACACTGTCATCTGCTTGACTTTATTCTGTGGAGGTAACTCCCTAAACAACTCGCGGAACCATACCCATGCTGGTCTACCCTGATCCATCAGATTCTCAAACTCATTCAGGCACCCGCTGACGGGCTCACCATCGATCGGCAAACCCAGTTGATATGCCACATCTTGCAAAGTAATACTGCACTCACCAAAGGGCATATGGAAGGTGTGCGTCTCAGGACGCCACCGCTCAATAAATGCGCTAAAGAGAGGCTCATCAACCCATAACCACTGGCTGTTCAGCCTAGCCAAATGACACAAGCCCGCCGTCTCCAGGTAGGGTATAATCCGGTCGTGTAAGGGCATATTCTGTTGTCTCCTAACGCCGCTAATCACCCTAGCAGGCTGCAAAATATGGGCAACAAAATCTCTCAACATACGACCATTACTAATAACATCAAATGTAATTTATAAAAAATTATTACAAGCCTCACATTTTTTTTCTTAATTCCCTAATTATAGCAATAACAGTGATTATAATAATAAGCGGTCCAATTCTAACAAAATCTAAGAGTAACAATAATAACTACCATTATCAGAAACGAGGACAACAATAATGATAATAACAATAATACTACTAATACTATGCACTCACAATAACAACAAAAATTAAATGTAAAAAAATAATTTTACTAACAATAACCATAATAATATCAATATTTATATAAATAATAATAATAATAATAATAATAATAATAATAATAACTAACCTCGGCGTCAATGTATCCAGCCACGTGAGCGACACCATTTAATCGGTACAAGCGATCCTCATCCTCCATGCTCCACCAACTAAACCTCTTTCCAACCTTCTTTACTTTCCACAGATTCTCTCAAACCAACAACCCCCAAATTTTACTTTGTGTCACAAATGATCCGTGAGAAGCTTCAGCGGATTATGTATTTATAGGCACTCACACGTAAACCGTGGTAACCCATAGCGGTTTACGTTCAGCTCGCATTCTTCATAAACCGTGGAAGCTTGCCACGGTTTATGGTTATATTTCCCTCTTTGTAAACCATGGAAACTTGCCACGGTTTACATACAAAACAAAAAAAGCATAATCCGTGGTAACTTGCCACGGTTTACGTTATAATCAGAAACCGTGGTAGCTTACCACGGTTTACATAAAGTAGAAATTGCACAAAAACATAAGTGAAATCTGTTTTGTGTATTTGAGTAAAGCTTTAACCAAATTTATTTATTTGGGTAAATTGCCCGATAAAATTAGATGAGAGTTGAATAATTTAAAGTACATTAAATTTTATTAAATTAGAATGACGTTATTAATTTTAAAGTGACATTATTTTTTTTGAAAAGGTGAATTTTTTTCATTCTTAAATTAATAATATGATTTTGAATTTGAGATATATTTATCAAGATAATATTTTTTTTTAAGAAAAATCACGTTAATTAAATTAAATTGTGTAAGTGTTCAGGATAATAATAAAAATAAATTCTCTCATTTTTTTTAATTTAAAAAGGTTTAATTACTCTGTTGGTCCTATAGTTTCGCGAAATTTTCAATTAGGTCCCTATACTTTTTTTCTTTTAATTGGATCCCTATACATTAATTTATTTTTCAATTTAGTCCCTGCCGTGACAAAATCGTTTGATATAACGGAATATTCTGTTCAAAAATAAAATATTCTCTTAATTAAATTAAAACAGCTAATTGAACCCAAATCCATTTTTTCAAAATACTAAAATCACCCTTGACATTTTGTCCCAAAAGTAAAAACCCTAGCTGACGATTGTTCTCTGAAGTCAGTGGCGTTTTTCCTCCCTTTGTTGGTGTCATCGTTATCGTCCTTGGTGGCGTGAGCGTCCGTCATCGTCATTGTCCATCGTCCTTGATCTACGCTGCACTGCTCTGCGCTGATCGTCCGTCTGCTCTGCTCAGCGCTGATGGTGTGTCACTTCCATCGTGTTCCCTCGCCGTGGATCGCCGCGCCACGCCTCGTATCGCCGCACCATGCCTCGCCTGCCGCACCTCGCCTTGTTGCCTGAGTTCCTCAGTCGCAATTGGTCAGTTTCACCTTTAATTGCACTTTTCTTTTTTAGCTTTTTGCCTCAATTTGGTTATGCTCTTTTCATGTGGAACGAATTTTTTGTGGTAGCTTTAGGTTTTTAGAGGGAAGGAGAAGGAATCAAACATAAAAGGAGGGTTTAGAGAGGGAACTACTCTGTTTTCCCATTACAATTGGGGTTAATAATATTTTAGAAAAAAATATGAGGGGGATTAGAATATCTATAATATTTGTAAGTAACAGTAAAAATTGATGAATATATAAGGCTCTGCCTCCGAGTCTGACCTTGATTGCAGCAGTTATGCTTATTGGTGTCATTTAGAAGGAAATTAACATTACATGCTACTAACATTTAGCATTTAGACGGGTTTTGATGGGTAAATAGTCTTGAAACTTTAGTGTATATATAAACTAGGAGTGGAAGGTTTTGATTTTTGACTTCTGATTGGTAACTAATAATTGATACTAACTCTGGCCATGCATGAATGTTGCTATGAAAAATTGTGTTGACTCAATATATTATGGATATCTTGTTACTGCTTTGTGCTGGCTGTAAATAGTTGGAAATCTGGATGCTTTTGATATTGAAGGTGTCCAGATAGCTTATTTGCTATATGTATCATTCTATCATTCAAAGGCATGGCAAAGGTTCGATAAATGGTTAAGTCTTTTAGGATAGGGCCATTTTATTTTGAGGGTCCATAGTTTAATGAATTGTTAAGTCTTTTTATGGTTGATGCTGCATGCAATGCAAATAACTTGGTTTATGATATGTTAGTATTAATACATGGGAGAGATTAAGAGAAACTTATTGAAAACTCTTGTTATGGATTCATAAAGTCTACTATGGCTGATGGTGTAAAGGATGATCAATTGTATTACCATGATGATACAGATCCTTTAAATTTAAAGTAATCATGAACATGATAACAAAACAAACTACGTCTCTTTCTTGGTATATGTCTTTAGATTTAAAGGCATCTTGATTGATACAAAATCCTGAAACTTCTTTGTCTATAAACCATGAATAATTTTGAGTTCGATTTAAGATGAGATATTTGTTATTGGAAATGTGGTAATTCTTGATAGTTTTGTTCAAATAATGAGTTCATTATGACTCTATATATTGATGTATTCTCATTGATCTTTTGGATCAGAATGAGTATTCTTTTACTGCATTTGGGAAGGAAAGGAAATTAAGAAAAGAAAACTAGAGTGTGTTCTATAAGTTAACAAACTATATATGCTGACTTTGTAGCATGTATTGTTGAAAGCAGGCTACTAAAGTTTTTAGTGGAGATGACTATCTTGTTGGGACATCTACTGAACTCAAATATGCTCTTTCAGAATTTTTCTTGACTTGGAAACCAGCCGTTATCAATGTTATTATTGATTCCCATGCTGGTTCAAAGAGTGGGAGGCGGCAACACAAGAACTAATTTCTACATTATTTGTATTATACTAAAATTACGTTTTCTATTGTTTTCATTTTTAGATTTCAAATTTCAATAACACAAATTCCCTAGCTTTGTGATTTTCTATAGTGTACCATGATATGATAAAGACACAAACTATATTCCATGAATCCACACAAATATAAAATGTTACATGATCATAATGAATACTTGAATGATGGAAACTGAATTTTATATATATTTATTACTACTATTTCTGTTTTATTTTATCCATTCTTTTTTTTAGGTTCTTAAGATAAGGTATTTTTAAAGTCATAAAAAAATGAGAAGGTATTTTTGGTACAATTTGTATATAAATAAGCAAAAGAATGATAGTGATAAAATAAAATGAATTATAAGAATATTTTTCATGTCTTAGAATCATTGAATAGGGATTATAGGAATATCTTTCATTGAACATTTATAGTTTTACCGAAATTTTTAATTAAGTCCCTATATTTTTTTTCTTTTCAATTAGGTCCCTAAGGGTATAAAAGTAATTTTATATTTCACTAACATTTTTTTGACGTTTAACATTAATAGGGACTAAATTGAAAAAAAATTAACGTATAGGGACCTAATTGAAAATTTTGCAAAATTATAGAGACCAACAGAGTAATTAAACCATTTAAAAAGATAAAATATAATATTTTATTATTAATTTTATAACTGATACTAAAAAAATATGAAAAAAAATAATTGAAGGATATATAATTTGTCATTACAAAAGTTTCTTGTTCTTCATGGCTCCCACTACTCCTGATTTTTAGCAAGAGATACCCTTTCAGTGGTGGCGACATAAAGGGATTATCATCAACACAGGGTTTCTAGAGCTTGTTGAGGCAAGCAATGAAAAAAAACAAGGAGATGATTCTGTTGTAGCTGATGTCAAGCTCGATGAGAGAGAAGAGGAGGCCAACGGAGCAAGGGAGAGAGCAGAGGAAGTGGAAGGTTGATGTTGAGGGTTTCGAGGTCGTCGGGAAGGGAGTGAAGGCAGTTGAGACAGGCGTCGAGCACCTTAAGAGAGGTGAGGTGTGAAGTGGAGGGTGAAAGGAAGAGGAGCTTGTTGGAGTTTACTAATAGCTTCTTCAACTTTTTCAATTCCAAACCAATGCTTTCTGGAAGCTGTATCAGTTGAAGTTGTTGTTCAATTTTTCCAGTGATCTGCAATTATCAATAGTTTTGGAAAGATATTCCATGAAGTCTTTGGTAACATTCAAGACCTTAAGCTTCCAGAAGCAGCTAATAGAGTTCAATGGCTTCTAAGTTGGTTGGAGTGCACATCCAACACCACCACCTTCATCACATCAGCGCCGATGACTGCCACATAGGATTTTTCTAGCAAATTTGGTCAGAAAATATGATAGAGAAGTTGCAAGGCCTACGATAGTTCACTTTTAAGACGAACAGAAACTGACATGGATATATTTTTTTTAATAGAAATAGTTTTGTCCTAATTTAAAATAGACAAGAATCAAAATACTCGAATATTATACAAAATATAGACAATTGAGTACAAATTAAATAGTTAGGATTATGGTTATAAAAATCGAATCATTAGAATTAAATATTAAAATTAGACGATCATATTTGTATCATCAATACATGTGTCGTGTATGCGCTAACTAAAGCTACCACATATTCTCTCTTACATATTCCAAAAATATCTTTTTATTCATCACTTTCACATTCCATCTTTTTCACTTTCAAATTTTTCACAAATTTGACTAAAAAATTTGAAAAAAAAAATTGCATGAAAATAAAATCCATCAATTTATATGGTGTCCAAAAAAATTATCTCTACTGAAATCGGACTCTTCAATTTCGTATTACTTTTTGTTCCTCAACAAATCAAACCGTTTAATATACTTAATAACAATTTAAAAAAGTTAACTTCATATTAAAAAGATTTAATTACTCTGTTAGTCCTTATAGTTTCGCAAAATTTTCAATTAGGTCCCTATACTTTTTTTTCCTTTTAATTGGGTCCTTATACATTAATTTTTTTTTCAATTTAGTCCCTATTAACGTTAAACGTCAAAAAATGTTAGTGAATTATGAAATTACTTTTATACCCTTAGGGACCTAATTGAAAAGAAAAAAAATATAGGGACTTAATTGAAAATTTTGGTAAAACTATAAATATTCAATGAAAGATATTCCTATAATCCCTATTCAATGATTTTAAGACATGAAAAATATTCTTATAATCCATTTTATTTTGTCACTATCATTCTTTTGCTTATTTATATACAAATTGTACCAAAAATATCTTTTTTTTATGACTTTAAAAATACCTTATCTTAAGAACCTAAAAAAAAGAATGGATAAAATAAAACAGAAATAGTAGTAATAAGTATATATAAAATTCAGTTTCCATCATTCAAGTATTCATTATGATAATGTAACATTTTATATTTGTGTGGATTCATGGAATATAGTTTGTGTCTTTATCATATCATGGTACACTATAGAAAATCACAAAGCTAGGGAATTTGTGTTATTGAAATTTGAAATCTAAAAATGAAAACAATAGAAAACGTAATTTTAGTGTAATACAAATAATGTAGAAATTAGTTCTTGTGTTGCCGCCTCCCACTCTTCGAACCAGCATGGGAATCAATAATAACATTGATAACAGCTGGTTTCCAAGTCGAGAAGAATTCTGAAAGAGCATATTTGAGTTCAGTAGATGTCCCAACAAGATAGTCATCTACACTAAAAGCTTTAGTAGCCTGCTTTCAGCAATACATGCTACAAAGTCAGCATATATAGTTTGTTAACTTATAAAACACAGTCTAGCTTTCTTTTCTTTCCTTTCCTTCCCAAAAGCAGTAAAATAATACTCATTCTGATCCAAAAGATCAATGAGAATACATCAACATAAAGAGTTATAATGAATTCATTATTTGAACAAAGCTATCAAGAATTACCACATTTTCAATAACAAATATCTCATCTTAAATCGAACTCAAAATTATTCATGGTTTATAGACAAAGAAGTTTCAGGATTTTGTATCAATCAAAATGCCTCTAAATCTAAAGACATATACCAAGAAAGAGACATAGTTTGTTTTGTTATCATGTTCATGATTACTTTAAATTTAAAGGATATGTATCATCATGGTAATACAATTGGTCATCCTTTACACCATCACCCATAGTAGACTTTATGAATCCATAACAAGAGTTTTCAATAAATTTCTCTTAATCTCTCCCATGTATTAATACTAACATATCATAAACCAAGTCCTTTGCATTGCATGCAGCATCAACCATAAAAAGACTTAACAATTCATTAAACTATGGACCCTCAAAATGAAATGGTCCTATCCTAAAAGACTTAACTATTTACCGAACCTTTGCCATGCCTTTGAATGATAGAATGATACATATAGCAAATAAACCATCTGGACACCTTCAATATCAAAAGCATCCAGATTTCCAACTATTTACAGCCAGCACAAAACAGTAACAAGATATCAATAATATATTGAGTCAACACAATTTTTCATAGCAACATTCATGCATGGCCAGAGTCAGTATCAATTATAAGTTACCAGTCTGAAGTCAAAAATCAAAACCTTCCAATCCTAGTTTATATATACACTAAAGTTTTAAGACTATTTACCCATCAAAACCTGCCTAAATGCTAAATGTTAGTAGCATGTAATGTTAATTTCCTTCTAAAGAACACCAATAAACCCAATTGCTGCAATCAAGGTTAGACTCAGAGGCAGAGCCTTATATATTCATCAATTTTTGCTGTTACTTACAAATATTATGGATATTCTAATCCCCTCATATTTTTTTTTTCTAAAATATTATTAACCCCAATTGTAATGGGAAAATAGAGTAGTTCCCTCTCTAAACCCTCCTTTTATGTTTGATTCCTTCTCCTTCCCTCTAAAAACCTAAAGCTACCACAAAAAATCCGTTCCACATGAAAAGAGCATAACCAAACTGAGGCAAAAAGCTAAAAAGGAAAGTGCAATTGAAGGTGAAACTGACCAATTACGATCGAGGACCTCAGGCAACAAGGCGAGGCGTGGTGCGGCGACGCGAGGCATGGCGCAGCGATCCACGGCGAGGGAACGCGATGGAAGCGACACACCATCAGCGTTGAGCAGAGCAGACGGACGATCAGCGCAGAGCAGTGCAGCATAGACCAAGGACGATGGACAATGACGACGACGGACGCTCACGCCACCAAGGACGACGATGACGACACCAACAAAGGGAGGAAAATCGCCACTGACTTTAGAGAACAATCGCCAGCTAGAGTTTTTACTTTTGGGACAAAATGTCAAGGGTGATTTTGGTATTTTGAAAAAGTGGATGTGGGTTCAATTTGCTGTTTTAATTTAATTAAGAGAACATTTTATTTTTGAACAGAATATTCCGTTATATCAAACGATTTTGTCACGGTAGGGACTAAATTGAAAAAAAAATAACGTATAGGGACTCAATTAAAAGAAAAAAAAGTATAGAGACCTATTAAAAATTTCGCAAAATTATAGGGACTAATAGAGTAATTAAACCTTTTTAAATTAACAAAAAGTGAGAGAATTTATTTTTATTTATTACCCTGAACACTTACACAATTTAATTTAATTAACGTGATTTTTCTTTTAAAAAAATATTATCTTGATACTTTGATAATAATATATCTCAAATTCAAAATCATATTATTAATTTAAGAATGAAAAAAAAATTCACCTTTTCAAAAAAAATAATGTCACTTTAAAATTAATACTGTCATTCTAATTTAATAAAATTTAATGTATTTTAAATTATTCAACTATTTAATGTATTTTAAATTATTCAACTCTCATCTAATTTTATCTTATTTAATATCATAAGAAATTGCTAACTTTTAGCATTCTTGCTATAAAAACACATGTTATTTTTACAAAAAAAAAGTTATAAAATTAATTAGTAGATATTTTATATTTATGTATATTATTTGTACATATTAATTTATATATTGTCAATTAAATAATTATTAATAAAAATAATCAAACATTCTAAAATAAAAATAATTAATGACTAATTTTATTGTTTACGTAGTATATTTAATAAATATCTCATTTTAATTCTTTTTGGTTTAAATTGATTTTGTTTAAGTTAGATTGGATTTAAATTTTAAATAAGGTAAAATTCACGCATACAGTTATTTTCATGCAGAGTTAATAATTAAGAATTATTAGATGATAATTTAGTCAAATTTATCCAATCTTCTACAAAATTCTCTCAAATATATTAACTTTACATTAAGACAACAATTGCATGCGAGTTTTCACTTTTAAATAATTCTATAAAAACATGGAAATTAAAAATATTATTTGTTAGACTTGGCGCCCAAGAATCAGCCGCAAGTGTTGTCCATGGAGCTGTACTCACTTTCAAAGCGCCTCCGCCACTTCACCGCCGCACCTACTCAGCCCATCCATCTCTCCTCCGACAAGTCATACCTCAACGGTCGCACCGACACCTCGCGGTTTTTGGAATCACATCGCTGCTCCGTCGTCTCCAATCCTCAAGTTCCGGTGAGTTCCTATAGTTCCGCCTTTTACACCAAACGAACACGCAATTGTTTTCTATTAGGGTTTGTGATCGACACACAATCATAAATTCAGATTGCGTATCAACTAACATACGATGCAAAGAACCCTAGAAATGATCCACATTACTAAGCCAACATTTGCATGTCTGCTTAAAAAAAAAAAAGTGAAAAATATGATCTTGAAGGTAGACTATATGCTAGCTGAAAAAGTTTGTTGGATATATCATACGTGTTTGCTTTGGTTTCTTAAACTTTTTTTTTTTTGTGGTTTGTGTGTTTGCAACATACAATTGTTCTTTGTTCATCTTTTTTAGCTAGAAATGGTAAATTGACGTATTGAAAATTTGATTATCTTGTATTCATACAACTTTTGATTATTTTACTATAAAAAAGATTGAATACTTTGCTGCGGAAATTTTAATTATTTAATGGTTAATTATTTGATTAAATGAAAGAATATGTAACTCACATGTAGATATACACAAATATATTGGCTGATCTGTGGTGTTAATTATATTATAGTATATGGGAAAGTGATATTGTTATTTTCGAATTTGGTATTAGAACACCTCTTTTGTATGTTCATTATTTTATTTCTCAAAGTGATGGAAGAACTTTTTTGTTGTGAGAATAATTTAGAATTAACACAGTATAAAAATGACATTATCAATTATGGAGCTAAAGTATTCGCTCTCAAAACTATTTCATCTCTCAGTATCTCTCAGTTTATGGCTTTATTTTTTTATGTTTTAGAGAAGGGAGTGGGATGCTGACATATTACTCAACATTCTGTTCCGGCTGGATGTGAAGTCATTGACTCGTTTCAAGTGTGTTTGCAAAGATTGGCAACACAACCTTGGGAGCCCTTTATTCCTGAAAAATTATGTGCAAAATAGTGTGCTGAGATTAACCGGTTTCATCTTTCAGCCACATATGTACCTGATCCAATCTAGCTACATCCGCGTGGAGACAAGTGGAACCAATATGTGGGAGATGTTCCTAGGTGGTCTTCCTGAAGATGTTTATATCTTGGCATCATGCAATGGCTTGCTCTGTTTCTATAGCATTTCACAAGAACCAGCTTTATATGTATGCAACCCTGCAAACAAACAATGTCTTAAGTTGCCGCCATCTAGCGGCGGATACATAAGCATTGGAATTGCTTTTGACTATGAAGGAGGATCCATTGACAGTGCCACCAACTCTGCCAAGTTCAAGTTAGTTAAAGTTGTTAATGCTCAACCAATGATTTCTACTGACTTGAGATTTCAAATTTATTCATCAGAAACAAGATCTTGGAAGATGTCAAATGCAACCTGCAAAGGCGGGATATTGTTGAAGAATAAAGGAATTTACTTAAGAGGTGTCTTATATTGGCTTGGCGAATGCAAAAGAATACTGGTTTTTGATGTTCGGACCGAGTTAGCTTTGTGGATTCTTAGGCCATGCGCTGCCAAAGATACTTGTTCGTCGTCATCATGCATCGGAGAGTCTAATGGCACACTGCATTATGTCTCACTGACAAAAACATTAGGTCTTTGTGTGTGGAGTCTTGAGCATTATTTTGGAGAATGGACTCTTGAGTACAAGATGTCTTTTGAGGATTTTAAAGAACAATGTGAACGTACTTTTTCCAAATTTTTAGTGGATAAATCGGCAGTAACTCCTCTAGCCTTCAAAGACTGGGTGTTGCCGCTGCTAATTCGTGGTAAAGATCAAGTAATTGTCTATGATTTTAAGAACAGAAAGATGACTTGGGCGTGCAGCTTGAAACGTTATGACCCAGGTGCAACAGTGTTTTCTCATTCCATGAGCTTGGTTCCATTGAATGATGCATAGCTTGGTTCCATTATGCGCCCATTTCTTTTGGTTTTGTATTAGCATTTTTTTTGTACATAAAAGAAAGCGGAGATTTCTTTGTACTTATTGTTATGGCTTATTATGATGATATTATTTTCTTCAGTTTGCTGTTGTTATTAATGCTGTGTTAGCTAATGCATATGGACCATCTTTGTTTGCAACTTTGAATGATTTAGATGTGTGGTAGAAAAACTTCATGAGAAAATTTTGAAAGGGGACAAAAATTCAAGAGGAATGGATATTTTTCTTTGGTGTCTAAGAGGAACGGATTTGAAATCAAATTCTATTAGATCATTCAAGCTGAGGAATTAACTACTGCCCCTAACTATTTTTTCAATATATTATTTGGAATGTGATCTGTTTATTCATTTTTAAATAAGTTTATCTCCTTACAATAAATATTATAAATTTTCATTTTGGTGCTTAAGTTTTCCAATGTTTGCTTCAATTTTGTTTATTGGCAACATCTAATATGCAAAAGGTTTTTAGATTGAAAAAAGATATACCTATCATATGGTTTGGAAAAGAAAAATGTGTTGTCAAAAGTCAGGAATCAAGAGAAAGGATCCATATACTCTTAGTGGGAGTAAAATTTTGGTTCAAGATCAAAAAACAAAATTTGATTACTACATAATGATTTGCATCACAATTTACAATACCATTACCAATGGCACCTCCCCAATTCCCCTCTGATAAGTGATAACTCATTTATAGACCGAAATCAACATTCACATCCTTGAAAACCTGGAAAGCTACAGCTGAAACCAGTACAACAAGAAACGATTTGAACAAGAACTTAAAACTAAGAACTCCGGCATCTATTCTCCTCACTGACCCGGCATCCGGCAGAGAATCCCCAACCTTGGTTTGATTATCATTTGCAGAAAAATTCATCCAACACCTGTCCGCCTGGGAAATTAAAATAGGAGCGATAATTAGAGTGTAGCTGAATTCAACTTTTTCTAGGTTCTTGAGATTATTGTACTTCGAAAATTTTTAAATTGTTTTAGCTCAAATTCTCAATGCTCACATCTTAAACTGCTATGAACATAAAAAATTGAGTTCACAATAATGATAACAAGATCAATGTTATGTTTTTTATTCGATATATATAGTAACAATAGTATATAACAGTAATTGGAAACATTGAAAGGGGACTGAAAAAGTAGACCTAGTAACATTCAGCATCAAATATTCAGGAGTTTTTCTTTCCATTAGAATGATATTTTATGGCAAGTGAAAATGACTTGAGGCAATATCTAGAGGAAACAATTTTCACTTCAAAATATATTGATCAAATTTCACATATAAGACACTTTGTAATTATAAAAGGTTATTCAACATATGACTATCCCCCTTAGAAGTAATGAACAAATAAGAAACAAGTTCAAAAAAGTCTGAAGTACTCACCTCATAGTCATTCGCCGACGAAGCATTAGATTCTGGAAAAATACCATTTGCCGCCTGCTTTAGCTTTACTGCCAAAAATTTGTTCTCACTTGCTAAGGAAGAAAGCTGCAGATAAAATGCAAATATTTTCATATTTAAACAAGCAAGGAACTGTACATTAAGAACTTAATATATTTAGTTTGCCTTTAACTAAGCTTGAATTCTTAATACCAAACTATCTTCTTTGCTGATCCAAAAAAAATTCAAGCAGATTTGGTATAGTCTTCTACTCTTCTTTTTTACTTCTTCAATTAAACAACTTGAATGTTTTAACAAATAAATATTCTATCAACTCAAACATCCCTTGGGCCAAGTACACTACTACTAAATTTTGTTCCTCTGAATTTTTATTTAACAAAATTTAATGGAACAACTCCATGGACCAAATAAGTTCTTTTTTGTTTAATTTTTCTTGGGGAAAAAAGGGGGTCAATCTTAAGACAGAGTAGAAAATCAAAGAGAGAGGGAAAAAAGTTTCCTCATTCACTTGTTACTCACAAACTGACAACAAACAAAGCATCACAAACTGCAATGTTCACTTATGATGCTACACAGAACAGCCAATACCATTCAAAATCTTACTCATTTCTGCTGATTGATGCTATGAATAATGAAATTAAATATCACGCAGGCAAGAGACCCAGCAGGGTACGATATGCCCTGCTATGACAGGTCATGATGGTTTTATGAGTTAGTTGCATGGCTTTACCTGCTTATTAAGACGTTCTCTTTCAAGAGCAATCTGTGTTATCAAATTCTGGAAAATCATTGTCCGATTTCTGATGTCCTTTGCAGTTGCCACTTTGGCTTCCTCCACCAGGTGCAATGATCCCTCCAAGCATTCCAATCTATTTCGCAAGAAGCTTAGCTCCTCATTCAACTCTGCATTAGTTTTGGATATTATGACACACTTGTCCTCTGCACTGTCAGCCCGTATCTCAGCTTTAGAAACCTTTGACTTCAGATCCTCTATCACAAGCTCCATATCTTTAATTGTGGAACATAACATACTTTGCTTCTCCTGACTAGCTTCAACAGATGCGACTGCTTGCTGGAGTCGTAAATCATATTCCTTTAATTGCTTCCCAAGTTGTTCTACATTCTTAGATGTGCAACCGCCATCTTTCGGAAGAGCCAGCTTTTGATTGAGTTCAGAGTTATTCTCCGACGATAACAAATGCCCAGATTCTGCAGCTTTAGCTCGACTTTCTGCATTAGATAGTTTTTCTTTCAGCTCAAAAACAAGGTTTTCCATGTCTCTTATTTCGGAACACATCGCAGTATACTGTTTCTGATATTCATCAGCAGAGGCCTTCGTATTCAGGAGCTGAGATTCATATTCTTTTAGCTGCTTTTCAAGTGAAGACACCTTATCTGAATTGCCGCTTTCAAGCCTAGCTCTGAGCTCAGATTCTCTCTGATTTAAACCATTCAAATTGAACTGAGAAATCTGGAGCTTGCCTAACAGGTCTACTGAAATTCCCATCAAGATCTCACGTGAATTGTCTGCCTCAAACCATCTTTCACAAACATCAGCAGCTTCTTCCTCCGCATGAATTAGCTCTTGCTCTAAAGAAGCTATCCTAAGCTTTAGCGTTTCTTCAATTTGTCTTGACTTATTGATATTCTTCTCAAGATCCATTTCATTTGCTAAAGATTTCTCCAACATCCTCAGAATATGTCTTTGTTGCTCAATTGTTTGCATATTCATTCCTGTTTTGACATCCGAAGAGTGATCATCCTCTGGGATTTTCACACCCTCTTCAGCATTACCTGTTCCATGGAAATCAATACAAAAAATATACATCAGAAACGGATATATTATATAAAAAAAAAATTATTCTTATTGGTCACTGACACATTCATGAAGAAGTAGCAAGTTTGAGCCAATCAGTTCGATGGTCTTAATGCTTCTTCTTAATTCTTTTTTTTCCTCTGACAAAATAATAATCAACCAAATTAATTCATGAGGAATTCCCTCTGAAATTGTACAAACAACTTCATATGGAAATTGAAGTGGACCCCTTATAAGGAAGGAGACAAAAATATGAAGGAAAAAATCCTAACCACTTCAAAAACAACCACAATTTCTATAAATACATAAGTCAATTAATAAATGTGTAAACAACCAATAAGGAAGAATAGAAACAAAATCAATCAATAAGATTCTCTATCATTACCACTTTCTTCTCTCTTATAAGAAGACAAAGTCCTCTGAAAATCAGTGGATTGCTTCTTAATCTCAGAGAGCTGCTCCTCAGATTGCTTGAACCCTTCTTCAGAAACTTCCAACCGGTTCCTCCAAATGCTGTTGGTAGAAGACACAAACTGCTCAGCTTCAGCAATCTCAGCATGAAGGGTCCCCAAGAACACACCCAATTCGCTCACCTCAGAATCCAACACTCCACACAACAGATCAAACTCAAGCCCCTTCTCAGCACATTCCATGTCCATTACCATTCCATCAATGCCATTTTTTTCCAAAATCATTGTCTCCAATTCACACTCAAGGGTCTCCAAGTTCATCACAAAGATGCCCAAGTTTGTAACTTTCTCTGAGAAACATGCAAGATTCAGCTCCAGCCTCGTCAGCATTGTGGAAACAATAAAATCTATATCATATTCATCTTCTCCACTCTGAGTATCCATGGTTCTAAACAAGGAACACTCCAAAAACTTGTTCTTCTCCCGGAACCTGAGTTCGAACTCAAAAACCCAATAAAAATGTCAGATTTTGAAGCCACATAGTGAAAATTTGTTGAATTCGGGAAGGGACGAAAATAGAATAAATAAACAAATTGGGAGAAAAATTTGAATGACAAATTTTTAGAACTGAGACTATTGAATGGAGTAGAACTATACCGATTGAAAGGTGCAAGAAACGGGGGGAATCGGAGATAGAAAGTTAGTGGATTTCGATCGAAAACATGAATTTGGAAGATTCACAGTACGGTTAATCCCTAACTGCAAAATCAAAGACAGAAGCACGAATACACTGCACTTCTAAAACGCAGCGTTTTGCTTTTGAAAATTTGTTTTTTTTTCCTCTTTAATTTAGTATACTATACATTTTCAAAAAAAAAAATGGTTCAACAAAAACGTCAATCTATAATTATTAATTACAAGGGTTTTTTTTGTTGCCAATGAATTATAGTTCAAATGATATATGATATCGTATATATATACATATTAATTTAAAAAAAATCATATTTTTACGATGAAATAATGTCATTTTTATTTATTATTTCAACAATCATGTCATATAAATACTATGTCTTGTCATCAATTATATTTTATTTTATATAATCAATTTGTTTATAAAAAAATATTTTTTATTTTTTTATTTATTTCTATTCTATTTATATGTTTGCATATATTAATATTATTTTCATTAACCCTGGAATTCTAATTTTCTACCTCTTGCGTTTTTTTTTGTAAATAATTAAAAAAAATGAATGAATGAAAATGAAAAAAAACATATAAAAATGTTACATTAAATTTAAGAAATTTTTGACAATTAATATAAGAGATTAAGAAATAAAGAGTAGTAAGAGTCTTAATATGTATAAATTGTAGAATTTAAATATTTGTAACTGAAATTTTTTATAATTATCATTATTATGACACTTTTAATGTATATTTATTATATTTAATTAGTACTTGATGTTTCAATTGAATAATAATAGATAAAAAAATTTTGTTTTAATTTTTTAAAAATATTTTACAAAATAGTGATTAGTTGATTTTAATCTTTTGCCAAATCATTAGAATTGCTGATGTGGCATCATTAACAAAGAAAAGAAGGCTTAAATTCATTGTGGAAAAAGTTGGTATCAGTTTTTATATATTATAAATAGATTAGAGTGAGATCCGCGCAATGTGCGGAGAGGTAGATTACTTATATTATAAATAGATTTTAATAAATGTTATATTAAAAATATTTTAGAGAATATATTATAAATAGATTTTGAATTTATTTTTTTTAAAAAAGGCATAGATTATTTATATTAGAGTTATATAAAACTGCATTTTCATTTTTTTTTATTTTTCGATTTGCATTAATTGCTACCCTTTGTCTTTTTTTGTGTTTTTTTTTTTTGTTTGTAAATAATTAAAAGAATGAATGAATGAGAATGAAAAACATATAAAAATGTTAAATTAAATTTAAGAAATTTTTGACAATTAGTATGAGAGATTAAGAAATGAAGAGTAGTAAGAGTCTTAATATGTATAAGTTGTAGAATTTGAATATTTGTAACTGAAATTTTTTATAATAATAATTATTATGACACTTTTAATGTATGTTTATTGCATTTAATTAGTACTTGATGTTTCAATTGAATAATAATAGATAAGAGTTTTTTGTTTTAATTTTTTTAAAACATTTTACTAAATAGTGATTGGTTGATTTTCATCTTTTGTCAAGTCATTAAAATTGTTAATGTGGCATCATTAGGAAAGAAAAGATGGCTTAAACTCATTGTGGAGAAAGTTAGTATCAGCTTTTATATATTATAAATAGATAGATAGATTTGGCAAGATTTGAGTGGTGGATTCTAAAATTTTGCCAAGTAAGCGATGATGCTGACATGGAGTTAGTAGAAGAAGAGAAATAATTTAGAAGTAATGTGGGTAAACCTAATTTTGGTTGTGACTGTTGGACAGAACCGTTTAAAAAAGAGAAATACATAAACTTGTGCTACTTGTAATGAGTTCATAATTAAAATGTTATTATTTATAACAAATAAATAGGGCTATTGAAAATGATATTGAACAACAGAATGAGAAGAGTAAACTATAAAGTTGAAAATCTTTAGGAAGATAACTGGGACGAATTTCTTATGTTGGCGGCGCCGAATGGTGACGTTAGTCTGAGACCCAGAATCGAGCTCTGACAGAAAAACCGCAACAGAAGGAATGGAGTTTGCCCTAATTTCTGCAATTTATGCAATGCGATTCTGCTGGAGAT
Organism: Arachis stenosperma; assembly: GCF_014773155.1. NCBI lineage: Eukaryota > Viridiplantae > Streptophyta > Magnoliopsida > Fabales > Fabaceae > Arachis > Arachis stenosperma. The sequence continues at coordinate 147,054,775 of NC_080380.1, read as the reverse complement.
GGACATTGTGATGGACAATTTGTTTTGAGGAAAAAGTAATGGCTCATGGGATCGGAAGAGGATGGAAGAAATAGGATCTTGGTACGGAGAGATGTCAAAAGGAAGAGGGTTTCGAGAAGTATGAGAAAGGTAATAAGCTCTTTGGTTTTCAGAGTTTTTTTTGGGTAAATGTTAATTTGTGTTTTTATTGTTTTAGAAATAAGGATTGATTTGGAAAAAGTTAAGTTGTTGGTTTTTATTGTGTTTTTTAGTTACTTTTGTGTTTTTTTTTTATTTGAAAATAAAAGTTGATTTAACAAGATTTGAGTGGTGGATTCTAAAATTTTATCAAGTAAGCAATGGTGCTGACATAGCGTTAGTAGAAGAAGAGAAATAATTTAGAAATAATGTGGGTAAACTTATGTACTTATTTTTATATATTAAGAATAGATTAACAAGTGTGGACAAACCATTAAAATATGAATTTTCTTTCCTTAATTTGTGGATGATTCTATTTTTTCTTCTAGTTTTTGTTTTACAAAATGTTTCTTGTGTCAATAAAATTTGAAACTAATGTTGATATATGGAACATTTTTAGTTAGTTAATTAATATATTTCTCAAGGAAGGTTAGTTGTTGATCATTTATATTGTGTCGTCTTAATAAAGTTTAAAGTGAACTAGAGTCAAAGTAACGAACACTTAAAAGGTCAAATAAGTTTATTTAATAATGAGTTGAGTATTGATTAATAAAAAATAATTTAGAAATAATTTTCCAAAAGTTCCTTTTACAGAATGCTTAATGGCCTTAAGACAAAAGCATGAAATTTAGTATTATAAATACAAATAAATTTTAATGTAATATATAAAATATTTTAGATAATCGTCCAATCATATCTATTTTTTTAAATAATTATTTATGTGATTAATATAAAAAATTACTATTTTTATTGACATGATATTATATAATTAGATATATGTGTAAGATTGTTTATTAACCATACATCAAAATTAAATTCTACAAATAATATTTATTTTGTAGCATGTTTCATGCAAAACTAATTTGAAATTCAAACTCATTTTATACAGAAGCTACCACAAACAAAATTCTTAAAAGCATAGTACTAATTCCTTTTGCAAAGATCAAAATGATACACATATTAATTCAAATATGATTGCCCATTCATGATATGATTTCTTGATCATGAAGGCACTCCTAAAACTGTGCTTCTAGAATCTTCCTTTATATATGAAAACAAAAATGCAAAATATAACAGTTATGTGAATCTATGCAGATAACACTGCAGGCTGTTGTGGTGACTCTTCAGTTTGCAAACTTTCATAGTATTTAAGAAGAACCTTCCATCCATTAGGACACATAAAACCATCTGGTGGATTCTCTCCACTTTTTGCATAAGCCCTCATCTGAACAAAACAAATTACCAAAACATGTTACAATTTTATACTCTATATGAGATCCATTTTCTTAATATAGAACTTAGTTCAAGTGGTATTATTATGGTTTAATTACTCTGTTGCTTCCTATAGTTTCACCAAATTTGCAATCAGATCCATATACTTTTTTTTTTCTTTTCAATTAGATCCCTACTCTACTTTTAATTTTGTAATTAGGTCATTTTTATGTAAAAAATGTTAAAATTAACGAAATATTTCTCCCAAAAAATATGTAATAAAAGATCTAATTAGGTTCTTAATTATAGATATCTTATATTCAGTTAATTATATTTTTGACATTAGAAAGGATCTAATTACAAAATTAAAAGTAGTGTAGGGACTCAATTGAAAAGAAAAAAAAATATAAAGACTTAATTAAAAATTTGGTAAACTATAGGACCAACCGAGTAATTAAACTGATTGTTATTTATTAATTATTAAGTAGCTATCCTTTGGTTAATTGCATTGGGAGTTAATGACAGTTAATTATTTTTTTATTCTCTGATGGAGAGAATGTATATAAGACATAAAATTTGGTCTTTAATTATGACTATCAAAAACATTCTGGTTCCATTTGATTGGTAGTTGATGAATTGGAAGTTCCAAATTTGATCAAGAACAAGAACAAGTATGAATTGAATCAAGAACATGACTGGACAGACTATGGCTGGAAGTATGTCAATTTCTTGTGTTCAAAGAAATTACTTAGAACACATTTTTAAATTTCAGTTAATACAATGCACCAAGTTTAATTTGGTGCATGCATGCATGGTATAAATTGAATAGAAATTGTGAAATGTAAAATCATATTGTGATCACTAAATTAGCATAATGCAGTAGTGTTTAACTTGGTGAAAATCAGAGAAACATAACAAGTTTTAGTAAAACTATGAAGGTTTATTCTTCACTCTATGCTCTTAGTTGTTCCAATATGTAACATATATGATACTTTGCTTAAGCTGTAACCAGTTCTAAGAAAGAAGAGTGAACCAATGGCTGTGGCAGATGCAGAATTGCAGATTCGAATCGAAAGAAATACCTTTGTTCCGGATATGAAGAGAAAATCCTTGGCGCGAGAGGGATCGAAAAATGCCATCTTATTCTCACTAGTATCATATGCTGCTACCTTCAATTTGAGAAAAAAAGAATGTGTAAAAGATGTTACTATTTACACAAATGAAATTGATCTCTTCAACTATGTGAATACCAAATATAATGTTACTTACCCTAAATGGCAAAATATTAAGCTTTTCTAGGCCAGGTGCCATGCTTAACACCTTTTTACCATGATCAGGATCATATAAATCCCTTTTCTCAGTTGGGTGTCCCATGCCAGCTGGATCGCGACCGACAATATAGAAGTTGGCACCAGCATTGATCCTAGCCTTGGCATGCCACTGCACCTCGGTTGGACCTGCATAGTGCATAGGTGAAGGAAATATAGCCACTATGGTGGTCTCAGGATCAAGAACTCCATCTTCTAAGACCTAAGAAGATACAAAAATATTTACCATAAGAACAGTGCTTAGAAGAATATAATGACATGATCAAAGGGTCAATAATTATGTCACATTAGCAGCTAAATTTTTAATCACATTGATTTTATACTTCAATTCTCTTTTATCTATCACTGTTATCTTCTATACATTCTTAGATAAATATGATCTAATAATGTAGTATAAAATAATGGTGAAAGATAAAAGAAAACTGATGGATACTACTAAACATCACAGATAAGAAAAACAGCAATGTGAAATTGGTAATCACCTTGCTATGTTGCTCCATTCTAACACTCAAAGGCACATCATCAGCTTTTGTGAAACCACCAAGAGGATGAAGCAACAAAATTGGATTTTTGTATCCCATTTCCAATAGGCGCTTTCTAGTATCATTCATTAACAAGGCATGACCATTATGCACAGGGTTTCTTAACTGAAAGGCAAAAACTGCATCGGCTTCTCGCCGGTCGAATTCCTCACGGAGTTGTTTAGGAGATAGCCTGTAGTTATCAAGGCCATCATTGTACTTGATAGGCTTTAGCACTTCCAAGTCTCCTCCGAGAAGCCAGTTACCGGCCGGAGTAATCGCCTCCTCTACATATGGCAGCCCTACAGCAATTGTTCCCCATGTTCTAGCTATTCTTTCTTCCTTGTTGTGCTTATAGATTTCAATGCTGCAAAAGGAGTTGAGTGGTTAAGAAATACCAAGTAACACCATGAAAGATAAGTTTATTAAGACATAGCCTTTTGGCAGTGAAAATTTTTAATAATCATACTCTCAAAATGACTGCATATATATTAGATTCAAAACAATAATATTGATTAAGTGATGGACAAAACACATATACAACTTATATCATGGCCACAAAGAATTGAAAACAGCAACAATTAGGTATCAATGAACACTAAGAAGATAGAATATGATGAAAAGACAAGAAGAAAAATGTGAGATTTGGAGAGTGACCTTCTAAGAATAGCAATGCAATCTCCACTGGGACCAAGCAACCCAACATTGGAGGAATTCCCAATTTTCTCCTTGGTCTGATCATCAATTGCCAACACAATTGGTAGTGACATGTTCACCAAAGATCCATTTCCTTTCAACCTCAAAGCATTGAAATGAAGGCTTTGCAAGTACTCATCTTCCCTCATGAACCCTCTCAAGGGACTAGCCCAACCTTCACTAATCACATGCACCCACTCTATATCAATCTTTGTGAGCTTTACCTTTGGAAGTGCCTCAGCTTCCAAAATCTTAGGACCCCTTTGAGACTCTGGCACCACAAGGTCCACCAATGCACCCCCATCTGGCTCAATCAATGAGCTCTTAATAAAGGGTGCACCATAGGAGCCTAGGCTCATTTTTCTAGACCTACTAGTTGTTATGATCAATGGGTTGGAAGTGTAAATTGGTTTGGTTCTAATGTTACTTGTGCTAGTGTTGGTGTTGGTTTTGGCATGGTGGTTGAGGTAATTTAGATGGGAAGTTGTTACGTGTAACTTAATGGAGAGAGACATTGTTGTTGGTGTTGGAGATTACTGTGAGAGAGAGAGAGAGAGAATATATTATGTTAGAACAAGAGAAGTAGTTGTGTAACAGAGTTGAACAAGAACCTCTAGATTTGGGAAACATGTTAGAGCCACCCAAGTTGGTATCTTTGTGCCTTTTTTGTGTTTGTGGAGGAGAAAAAGGTACTAGTCCATGTAACTAGTAGCAAGTTGAAAATTTTGGGGACCCTTACCAAAAAAAAGAAAGAGCACAATGAAGAAAGATCTTGTCTTTTGATGCATATAAGAGTTAAAATAGATTTCAACTTATTAATTAACCATCCTTGATAAAGAGAAATGTTGTTTCAAACCATATTAGGGAGACTATTATGCACATCAACATATATAAATAATTTACAATTATTAATTATTAACAGATTATTCATGGAACTAACATTTTAGGGAACACTATTCAATGTTCAATTGTTCATCATTCAACACACATAATTTTGAGAAAGTGCAAACAGCTGGTATGTTGGCTAAGATTGAAAAAGACAAAAACATGCATCCAAATTTGAAAAATGTACAAGCTTAATTTGAGGCAAAAATGACAGATTCTTAGGCATTATCTTAGCTGAATTAATGTCTGTACTAATTTAGGCAAAATGATTTCTGTGCACTTGTGGCAATTGGCATGGTGTGCCAAGCAAATTTGACACTAGCGAAAACCTCAACCACTCATTCCCTTATCTTCTTTACTATATTTTGCACTGCTCTAAAAGGGAAAAAATTCTTAAAATTTCTATAATTTGAGTTATGGGAACGAAAAATTTGTATTGAGAGATATAATAGAATTCTTGATAATAGAATCCCAATACTAATGTCAGAGATATAAATAATATTTAATATGTATTCTTTGGTTTTCTACGCTCTATTGTATATCCCAACTTGACAGGCTAAGGACTAATCCATCGCGGATCTGAGCTCCATTTAAAGGTTTGTCGCTGTCCAATAGATTTCTGCATGCATAAGCCAGGATTCGAATCCTGACACTTGTTTAAGCAGAATAGTTATTCTAGAAATGAATGAAATGAACATAACCATTTATTTTAACCGAAAAAGTTGCATGCTTTTCTGGTACTATTAGTCAACTACTACAGGACTTGATTTGAATCAGTTAATAGTGAAGTTGAACTCTCAAGATCACTCACTAAATAACTTAATTAACACAAAACTAACTGATAAACAAAGTTAATTACTACCAAATAAGGGCAAAGATAACATATTGGTCATCATGACCTTTGGTTAAGATTGAATCACTAATCACATATGGTTCATTTTAGAAGACTTATATTCAATTTTGCAGATAATATATGAAAGAGGAGATTCTGTATAAACCAAAAAGAAAAGCAGATTCTGTTTTTCTTTAGATCACATATTGGAAAGATCAGGTTGCAGATTCCCATGCCAACTGGGGCTGCAGTCATGACTTGATGCTGAAAATTTTGGCTTCATCATCATCCCCTATAAAGTGCAGATTCCCTTTCTTTTCAGAACTTAGTGCTTTTTCTTCTTTCCTTTTCTCAGGATAATTTTTTAAATGTAACATTTCTATTTATCAAGGCACTATTTGTAGAAATTAGAATATGTGAATTCTCATTTCACTTACATGTTATTGGTTATCTTAGGAAGATACAAGATATGCTTAAAACTTGATCTAATAAAAATGTTCATGCTTTTATGAATTTATAGAAAGTGAAAAAGACTTGCAAGGAGATCAAGAACAAGAGGAATATTGCTGCAAGGAATGTAAGAAACTGCCATGAACCAAACACATAGACCTTCACAAATTTCCAAACCTTAATACTAACTCTACCATTATAATACTGATTAACATCTTCAATGGCCTTATCCAATAATGGCACCCTTGTCAACTTAATGGACTTACTCATCCCATTCCACAAGTTTGCCACCTCTTCATCACTCTTTAAGTGATTCAAAATCACCCCTTTTTCTCTAAGGATCTTTACATCTTCCTCAGTGTCTATGATCCCATTCATCAATTCAGTGTAACGTGTAAAAATCAATGGCCCTGATGAATTTGATGCCTCATAAGCAACCAAGTTTCTTAACAACACTTCAGTGTTTATGTCCAAACCAACTTTTGGAAGATAGAGTGTTTTTGTTTTAACATCAAATCTAATGGTTGATATGTTTCCATTAGCAGCAATGAAACTAACCCCGGATTTCGCGAGTTCTGTGACCGATGGAATTGTGATTTCTTCCATTAAGGGTGACTTGTTGGTGATATTATTTGAACTTAAATTACCATTTTCTTCTTTTTTTGTTGGTTCTTTGTCTTGATTAAAGAACAAGTACTCAACTGGTTGCTTTATGATTCCGAATCCGGGTAGGTTAGAAATGATTGTCCAAGGCACCCTAAAGATCACTTTCATGGTTCTACATGTTAGGAACATTTTGATACAACTTATTGATGCTTCAACCAATGTTGAAACCATTTTCCAAACCCCAAATAGAAATTGCTTAGCATAGTTCACTAACGAATTTTCGTGGTGCTCGCCATCTTTATGTCGATCCTCTGATTCTGCTGGATCGGATTGTTCTTCCAATTTAGGCACAATCATCTCATACAAAAAATCTAGAAGATGTGCACATTCTGAGACAAGGATTTGGGGATAGTCCTCCTCCTCCATGGGCGAAAAAGGCGAAAGATCTTTAAACAATCCTATGAACATGGAAAATAGCATGTCATCTGCTAACTCTAGTGATGAGAATTTGAACTCCAACATCTTTCTCAATACAAATAATGGGATTTGATTTTCAAGCATCACAATATCCTTCAAGATTGCATTGTGAGCTAATTTTCTACCTGCATAATCCAACAAGTGAGACATTCTTGAAGAAACTCCTATTGTCATTGTTCCATCATGGTTAGCAAAAATTTGAAGAAACTCTAACAAGAATGCAGCATCAACTACCATCATCCACGCCAACGTTTCGCCATTAACATTCAAGTACTTATGGTAGCACCCGCGAATCCTATGTTCAAACCTTATCAATTGGACAACAATGTGCTCCAATTTAAGGCTTTGCAGCTGATTTTGGAACCGTTTCGCGGCCGCAAGCTTGTACCTCTCCATTTCATATAGCTCTTGGCGCCAATAGTGGTAAGGTCCAATTGCAACTTGTTGAGGAATATATGAATCTTGATGAATGGCCATAAGGGTCTTAGGAACATTAAAGATTGATACAGATAACTCATCACCATAATCTAGATCTTCATCAAGGATTTCACGGATTTTAATCACCCACCTAAGTTCATCAAAGTTGGATGTTGACTCATCTTTTGGCATCATTGAAGGCTTAAAATAATGTGACATGTTTTTGGAGAAATTAAGTACAGTTGGGATAATAAGGTTGCTTTTTACATTATTCAGTAATTGTGAAGAGTGTGTAAACTGTTAATATTTATGGTTTGGTTATCATTAATTAATGGCCTTTAGGAGTAAGAATAAACGCATTTCCTATGATTCAATGTTTATGAGTTATATGTTAAGTTATTCTTCAGGGCATAGTTAGTTTCTAACTGTTTATTTGAAGTTATAAATTTTGAAGACTATGCATGCTTTTCATGTGATTTTGATATACCATTTTTTATGATGTGACAATATATGATTAGGTATTTCATATTTGTGTAAAAATTTTTTTTCAGTGTATAAAAATTAAATTTATATAATTTATATTTCTATATCATATATAACAGGAATATAAGAAAGGTTAGTGCATAATTTTCTTTTGTAAAATAATATTCATTATCTATATATTAACCAATAAAATATTAACACAAGATTGAAATATTTTAATAAATTGATTATATAAGGTAAAATTTTAAATGATATTGTGCAAAAAAAATATAAGAAATTAATTTAAATGTGCAATTAAATTTATAAGAAATTGTTTAATTTCCCCTTCATATTAAAATATCTATGCTTTAGTAGGCATTGGACTTCAGCTTCAGCTTCAGCCTCAATCTTCTTCTTCTTCACACCAAAACGCAGCGTTTTCATTCTGGTTGGGTTTCGTTCCTCTGCTTTCTGAATGTTGTATACTCTATTCTGTTCAGTTCTATTGTTTCGTTCCTAAAGCTACCTCTTTTAACTTCATCCTTTCGTTTTGGTTTGTTATACTTCACTAATTACATTTGTTTAATGTAATATTTGTAGTAACCATTGTTATTATTATGTTGAGTTTGTTATTTCAGTGTCAAAAGCCTCTTACTTGTTGTATTCACAAACCCTTTCTTGTTAATAATGCCCAATTTCAAACAATTCCTTACTTAACAAGAACACACAACAACCTTATTAGCAACATTGGTTCCATGATGTCACAACAAAAGATTTGTGTGCTTTCAATTAGGTCAACTGGGTCCCCACAATTGTCTAAGGACATGGCTAATAGTTTTGAATTTGGTCCTTCTGAAGAAGAGGAGGAAGAACAATATGTTGATGATAATGATGATGAAGAAGAATATGTTAATGGTTATGAAGAGGAATATCTTGAAGAAGGAGAAAAAAATTATAGTTCCTTTGTTTCAAAGAATCATTTGCCTCCATGGGGAGAAGTAGAAGTAAAAGTAGTAGAAGAAGAAGAAGACAAAAATGATGATGATATTGATGATGGAGGGAGAGAAGCTGATGAATCTTTTGTGCTCAATAATGATGATGATGATGATGAAGATGAAGATGAAGATGAGGATGAAGATGATGTTAAAGGAAGAGAAGGAATTGATGCATCTTTTGTAGGCAAGAAGGATTTACCACCCTGGGGAGAAGTGGAAGGTTCTAGGCACTGGCATTCTCGAATTGTCGATGTTACTCGGTCAGCTTCGAAAGAGAAGGGACTTGTGAATGAGCGAAGAGCTCTTTATTTGGAGGAAACGGATGAGAATGTTCTTTCTAATAGGATTTTGGTGCTTAGTAGAACTAACAAGATTAGAAGTGCAATGGAATATTTTAGGTCTATGGAATTATCAGGCCTTTGTCCGAGTATCCATGCTTGTAATTCTCTTATGTCTAGCCTTATGAGACATGGGTGGCTTGACGATTGCTTAAAGGTGTTCAGGTTCACGAGAACACGGAAGATTACTACTGGGCAAACTTATAGCTTGATTCTTATGGCACAGGTAAAAGCTCAAGGTTGTGACTCGGCTATAAATTTCTTTAGAGAACTAGAAAGTGAATGCCATGTGAGAAAGGATTTTGACGCAATTGTTTACAACACTATGATATCAATTTGCAGAAGGGTTGGCAATTGGAGTGAGATAGAGAGGGTGTGGAGTGATATGAAGGCAAATGGATGTGTAGGAACCGAAGTTACATATCAATTATTGGTCACTAGTTTTGCACGACACGGTCAGAGTGAGCTTGCCCTTTATGCTTACCATGAGATGATTCAGAATGGATTTGAACCAGAAAGCAACACATTGAACGCCATAGTTAGTGTATATGCGAAGGAGGGAAAATGGGATGCTGCATCAAATGTCTTTCAGAAAATGTTAAATAGTGAACTTAGGCCAAACATTATTGCATGCAATGCATTGATTAACTCGCTTGGAAGGGCTGGAGAACTCAAACAAGCATATCAGGTCTATAATACAATGAAATTGTTGGGCCATAAACCAGATGCATATACATTCAGTGCACTACTTAGTTCTCTTAACAAGGCTAATAGGCATCATGAAGCTCTGCAGCTTTTTGAGATGGTTAAAAAAACGGAAGCATCTCAGTTCAATGTACGTTTATACAATACTGTTTTGATGTCCTGCTCGAAGCTTCGGTTATGGGATAAAGCTCTAGAAATTCTGTGGCAGATGGAAGCTTCTGAAATGTCTGATTTGACAATGTCATATAATCTTGTTATCAGGACCTGTGAGCTTGCAAGGAAGCCAACAATTGCTCTGCAAGTGTATCAGCATATGGTTGACCAGAATTGCATTCCGAACACATTAACTTATCTGTCCCTGGTTCGATGTTGTGTTCGTGGAGATCTCTGGGAAGAGTTAGAGGAAATATTAAAGGCGAGTAAAAAGCATTTTTTAACTTTTAGTTACATTGTACTAGCATATAAAATTGTTATGTTAATGCTATGAACATATCCATTTTGTCTTTTTTGGCACACAAATAATTATGAATGTTAATTAAATTGAGTATAACTGAGCTACCTCCTTTTCCGATCTGATATAAGCACTTAACCTCCCCAATATCTGTTCATTTTGCAGCGGACTATGCCAAATGCCACTCTTTATAATGCTGCTGTGCAAGGGATGTGTTTACGTGGCAAGGTTAATTTGGCAAACAAGGTTTATGCAAAAATGCTAGAGAAAAATCTTCAACCTGACATCAGAACACAAGTACTGATGCACTCTATGTTAAGGAAGTAGCTAGTAGACTGTTAGTTGCTATAGCTACAGTATAGAGTTTAGAAACAATGACAAATGCGGTAGAGAACGGCACAACATAATGTTTCTGTAAGTATGGTATAGCATCCAAATTATCATCTGCATACTTTCATCTTTTCTTTGAGGCCGAAGGATGTAAAGTGAACTTTATATTAATGGCATATTAAATAGTTCTAGCCTACTCCAGGGAACATTTTTTGCCCCTTGCAACTAGTTTCTGAAATATTCTTAGTGTTATCTCTTGCAAGGTTCTTAAATCTCAAATTCAGCTTGTTATGCCAAATCCACTCATATATCCTCGAAGTCCTACACTCAAGCTCCTCTTGGTTTAACTGCAGCAATGGCTCTTCTGGTATTCAAAATAGACTATAAGCTTTTCAGCTGAGCAGAAGAAATCCCTTGAATACCAGATCCAACTTGGAGGTTGGCATTGGCCTGCTTCGTTCCGACATGGTAATTTCACTTAATACCTTTTTGTTTTACTTATTCCTGTTAGACTATGCTGGTATATTCAATAAAATTTTCTTCTCTTAGTTGTGAGTGTAAAGTCAAGGATTTGGGAATTGGGATGCAGCATACTTCTAGTTTCGACTTCAGATCAGTAGAGTAAATGATTTCAAGTATAACTATGAGAAAAATTGTGTGTTTTCGTAATTTAAATTTTAAACACTTGTTCCACCTTGCTTGTTCTTCGTCAAGGCTTTTCCTTTATGTGCATAAAAACCTAATCTTTTGTATTACATCAGCTGAGGAATGTATATTATACTCCTGATGGTTATTTAATGTAGTTGAAATCTCTGTTCAAACAGATTCACATTGATCATTGCATTTCTGTGGTGCTGTGCTGAACAATGAACATGAAGAGAGCATATGACTTTTTATTTTATTTTTTTTTCATTTTTGGAATTGTTCATGCTACTACAGGTCATAGATGGCAGTTACTAATTAGGTGACTACTACATTGTGAAACCTGTGATTCTTCAGAACCTAATCCTAGGGGCATTAGCCATGGAACCACCACAGATGACAGATCCAACCTCGGATAACTCAAGAACATATGTGCATTACTCAAATGGATCTTCCAACACGAAACTTGTGACCTGATCATGTATAATTCTCCACTGTTAATTAATGGTAAAATTATGTAAAAATATTTATGAGATTGTGCATCAAGTTTAACTTGAAAGTGTGTAGTAGTATTTGGGGGTGTACATGTATTTGGAAAAGGTTTTGTGACTTATGACTTCTGTAATATTTTTGGGTGTAACGACATACAATTTAAGATGTTGACTCCTTATATTCTGAAGTTATCAGAAAATACATCATGCAGTTGAAAGTAGATCTGCATAATATCTTTCATATATTCACAAATCGATGTAAATAATATGCTGTCAAATTGTGATTAGAAAAACGCATCTAGATTGTAATAAGCAGCATATCAATGTTTTGAATATACAGGAATATTATATATAACTATGACCATTTGGAATAAAATTAAGGGACAAACCATTTGGTGCCAAACTTTCCTTATGTAATCACTTGCTAATAGACTTACGGATCCATTGGACTAAAATGAAGGATATATAGAGTATAGAATGATCATTCGTTATTTTAAACTGTCTCTAACAAATATTTTCACAAGAACCTTCCCCACAGTAAACAAAATAGGGGAAGGTCAGCGACATTTAACCTGTAGGTAGGCCTAATATATATATATATATTACAAAAGACTGCTACTTTATGCTTACAAGGGGAATTGATTCTCTCAATTGCAGAATTCAATTGAGAGAATCAAGTGTTGTGTTTTCCTGTATTGGGTCACAAGATCCAACATGTGATCCTCTCAATTGTATTCTGCAATTTTGAGGATCTGTCCCCGGCTTCTACAACCCTTTTCTTTTCAAGGGGCCTGCAAGCTATATACTAGACCAGAAGCAGTAGGTTCAGAAGCAGTAATGCGATCATGCAGAACAAGCACATTCAGGGTGCTTGATTTCTTGAGCCATGCAGCAACCAGATATCCAGGGGATGTGAACCTTCCAATGTTAGACTCAGCAATCTTGAAAGGTGCTCCGATCCCATTCAGAAGAGCTTCGATTTTTCTCTTCAAAGCTCCATCGCCTAGCACTTTGCTATGCTTTCCCCAACCAGTTAAAATACTGTATATAAAGGATATCATAAAACACACACATTAGTCACGTCAGTAATCCAATGCAAGGATATAATAACAATGAATCTTAGGGTGGGAAGGTGCATACCTTAACAGCTTTGGCAGTTCAGATCCTTCAAAAACAATTGATCGAATGTTTAGCAACCAATTGTGAACCATCGCGCATGCAGCTCCACAAGACATCAGGTGTAGATCCAAGCACTCAATGGACCAGTCGCCAGTCCACACATTTCGGTTTCGCCCTTCAAGCACAACCAGCTGCGCTCCACGTTTCTATGGTCAAAATTAATTGAGAAAAATGAGAGTGATAGATCAACACAGTTGAAAGCTGCATCAGTATGAACTTCTAACCTTAACCATCAAACTGATGAGACATGTAGCAAGTAGCAACTTTCTAGTTGCGCAAATTTACCTGACCAAAGTTCCACAGCATGTCAGTTAGAGCATTATAAAAGGCAGATGCTGTCAAATTATCCATGCGCTTCATGTCATCAAAGACAGCTTGAGCATGGATCCATATGTTTTCCCTTGAACCCATGAGCAGTCCATGGGCTACACCATACACCTGGTCATTGAACAGGCGGAGCTCATCCAACAGCCTTGAAGCATCTTCAAACGAATTGCAACGGCTGTATCCAAGGGACCACATTAATGTATGTCTTAATCAATGACCTATTCACATAAGAATAAAAAAGAATGAGAAATCTTGGCTAACAATTTACCTGCAGGCATTCAGAATCGCTGAAAATGTGACAACATTTGGTTTAATTTCCAGCTCATACATTTTTCTTAAGAGCCACAATATGCTGAAATCTTGTTTGGTCCTCAAATCCTTCTTCCCATGTCCTGCTTTCTCCACAGCAAGTTGCTCGAACATCTTTGAGATTCGGTCTTCTTTGTCAGATCCAGTCTGATTCTGGGATGACGCTGCAATAAGCATAGAAGCTGAAGATTCAGTCTGATCGTCATTGGCCCGAAAAGAAGTTTTAAACCCGAGAGCTGAAACATCACCAAAGGCATCAATCATGGAGTTATAGGTGACCACATTAGGAGTGATTCCATTCCTGGTCATCACATCAAGCAACACCATAGCAGATTCCACTAGCCCATTTTTACAGAGAGTATCAATAAGTTGACTATAAAAGACAACATCAACCTCCAGGTCATTCTCCTTGAACTCTTTGTAAACTTCCATTGCTTCCATGTACATTCCTCCTTTAGTATAGACATTAATCAACGTAGAGTAAGTTAATGTGTTTGGATAAATATGCTTTCTTTTCATCTCAGTAAATATTCTCTTAACTTCATCATACATTCCATGCTTCCCATATCCACCCAAAAGAGCATTGTAAGTTACAATATCCTTTTTGTAACCACAGATCTCCATCTCTTCGCTGGCGAATAGTGCGTCCTCAAACAAACCAAGCCTTCCATAGACTGCAATCAGTGTATTATAAGAAACCTTATCAGCAGGAATATCTAGACGCTTCATTTCATCATATAAAGCAAGAGCCTCTTCAGATTGGCCAGCTTTCGAATAGCCATCCATCAAAATACTATATGTTACTGCATTTGGAAAAACATTATTGGCAGACATATCTGCGAAAATGCTTCTGGCAAAATCCAGCTGACCACCCTTACATAAGACATCCAAATACGTATTATAAGTATACACATCCTGCTCATGCCCTTTATTCCTCATCTCAGCAAACAAATCCCTGGCGATCTCCCAAGCACCCCCTGGGACACAAACACTAAGAAGCGAATTATAGGTAATCCGATCAGGCATGATCCCATTCGCCACCATCTCATCAACAAACTTCGCAACTATACTAAAGTCTACATGCCCCTTAGCTCCTGCATCAATCAGGGCATTATAGGTAATCAAATTTGGTTCCATTCCCAATGGCCTCATTGACCTATACAAGCGCACGGCATCGTTAAAACGCCCATTATGCCCATAAGCATTGATCATAGAGGAATAGGAATAAACGGTGTTACCGAACCCTTGGCTCCTGGCCACATCAAACACCCTACAAGCATGCTCAATTTTCTTCATTTTACCAAGTTGACTAATCACAGTACTAGTCAACTTCCCCTTGTAAAACCAGTTATAATGCTTCCTCCCCATAGCAAAATCATAGGTCTTAGATACCTGCAAGTACAGGTCCTTATTGCCACATTCCCTAATAAGGTAAATATAATCCTCAGGATCATACATCTTACTCTCATAGCTAAGCAAAACATTGTCAACAGATGCAACATCATTACCAGACTTTTCAAGGCACTGCTGCACCTCTTCAGCAATAAGAGAATGCTTTGTCTTGTTATTGTTGTACCTCAGCCTCCCTGAGCGCATCCTTGCCGCGAACCGTGTGGTCCTTCTGCCTGAAAACTCCAGGCCGAGAGTGGACCTCCGGCCACCGAGCATCCCCAATGCTGATGAAAATGCAGCAGGTGCATTGTCACCAGCAGCAGCAGCAGCAGCAGCTACAGCTGCAGCAACGGCAGAAGCTGAAGCAACACCAGCACCAGAACCTGAACCTGTGGCATTAGCATAAGGCAAAGGTGAGTTATTTGCAAAAGAACCATAACCATTATGGTTCCACCTTGACTGTTCTTGCCTCCTCAGTCGGCTATTTTGGTGGTTATGACGGTTGTGGTTGTTGTGGTGGCTGCTATGCCTATGGTTATGGGTGCTCCTGTTAACATTAGGCCTAGAAGGGACAGAGGAACAGTGTGGTGGTGGTGTGGGAGGAGCAGAAGCCATAGGTCAAAGAGAGGAGGAAGAAGAAGAAGAAAGAATGCAAAAGGGTATCGGAATCAAAGGGAAAGATTGAAACTTTTGGGGGTTTTGGATTGTACAAGAGTGACTGTGTGCTGGAATGGATTTGAAGTGAAGGAGACAGTGGTTTCATTCAGGTGACTCTGGCTTGGATTTGAAGTTCTTCCCTTTTAATCAATACAAGATTTTTTCTTTTTGGATGAACAACACTACCTGCCCCCACTCACACACAGCACTGTTGTTCCAGCTTCTGAGAGTTTGAAGAAATAGGATAATGTGATGGGTGTAGAAGAAACCCTTTGGAGACTTTTTCTCTCTTGTTATATTGTTATTAAAGAAACGCATATTTTTTTCTCCCTTTCCAATTTTTAGTCAATTTTTTTAATGGCTAGTTAGGCGAAGATAATTTGACGAGTTAATATTCAATTTATTTTTTAAATTTGTATGCGAGTCTCGTAATTTTTATTAGTTTTTTGGATAATTTTTTACATACAAGCATCAATAAAATTTTGATATAGATAATTTTAAAATTCAAATAATCCAAAAATAACGACGTATTTACTTTTTTTAAGAGAAAAAATTTTAATAAATATTGTTTAAGAGCTTTTTTTTGGATTATTTTAGTGTCAGAACTACAACAATATTTTTACAGAATACAGTATGATATTCGACAGACAGTATTTGTTTAATGTTTGTATATTGAAAGTTATCTTAGAGACTAATATAAATTACATTCATAAAATTTAAAAATTAAATAAAAATAATAAAAATTTTAAAAGCTAAATTAAAATTTGAATGCAAGTTAAATACTAAATTAAGAATTATCTCTATTTTATTAATATTTAAGTGAAAATTATAATTGTTTAATATAATATATGTTAGTATGTTACAAATTTATAAAGATATTATTTAATTTTAACTAGTTATACATAATTGTAAAAGTAACCATCCAATCCAGATCTTGTTCATTTTCACAAAGGACAAAGCAATTTCTGTTTGAAAAGAGAGACAATTCGACCTTCAATTTTTTTATTTTGGGACAATATGATCCCTCTGTTTAAAAATTTATTTAAATAATAATAAAAATTGATTTTTGTGGGGGGATTTTATTTGTATTTTGTGAGGGGTTTTAAACCTCCGCAAACTATTAATAAGTTTGTTTTTGAAAAATTCCTTCACCAATGGTGATTAAGTGAAGAAAAACTATCAATAAAAATGATGCCATAAAAAAGTAATAATTGTAGTACAAATATTTTTTAAAAGAAAAAAAATAACATCAAATAAGAAATGAAAAAAAAAGAACTTTAATGCTGATAATATTGATATTAGTAATGATTAGAGTTGGAAGTGAGTCGAGTTGAGTCGAGCTAGACCAAACTTAAGCTCGGCTCACCAAAATTGAACTTGGCTCACGGCTTGGCTCATTAACAATCGAGCCTATTTCTTAAACTCAAGCTCGGCTCACCGAAAGCTCACGAGCTGGCTCAAATAATAGAAACATAAACACAAAATCTATAATTTTATATCAATAAATTATAACTTATATATTTTCAAAAATATTTAAAAAGAATAATTTTATATATTGTTTATCTATCAATAAATATAAAACTTTTTATTTATATCCTACATCAAAATTATATGTAATAAATAAATATATAAAATTTTAAATAATTAAGATCATTAATATATATAATTATATATTACTATTTCATATGTATATATATAATATTAAAAGTATAGACTAAATGCATATAGGATATGTCTATATATATATATATATAATCGAGCCAGCTCACGAACTAATGAGCTGAGCTTATCCAAGCTCAAGCTCGGCTTATTTAATTTATGAGCTCAATTCCAGGCTCAAGCTTGGCTCACCAGCTCACGAGCTTAGCTTATCGAGCTATTAATGAGCCGAGTTCGAGCTGGCTCATGAGTTGACTTGACTCACTTTCAGCCCTAGTAATGATGACGGTAGAGGAGATAATGATGATGATAAATCAATAAAAATAATAGAAGTAGGAACGATAATAATGATGATGAAAAATGTAGTGATAGTAATTAGCTATATTATTGAAAATAATTTTGTGAATATTTAAAACTCCCCACAAAAATATAAATAAAATTCTCACAAAACTAATTTTTATTATTATTTAAATAAATTTTTTAACAGAGAAATCATAGTGTTCCAAAATAAAAAGGTTGAAGGTTGAAGTATCTCCTTTTTTTAGACAAAAATCGCTTTATCCTTCATGAAAATAGACAAATATCGGATTGAGTATTTACTCTAATTGTAAAGCATATTGAAAACCTATAAAAAATTTATTTCAGTTTTTAATTTATGTTATTATTCATTAACATATAAATAATTAATATAAAATAACCTGAGAGCCAATTTTTTTACTTTCATAGTCAATACTCAATAGTCTTGTTCTTACCTTCAATTTTGTATTTAAAAAAAAAAATAAAACTTCTTTTGCTATTCTAATTATTATTGTTATAGTTGTATCTGTGTTTTGTGCATAAACCGAAAGCAGTGAGAGAAGACAGTGACGAAGTGCTTTTTTTTGGTGGTAGCCACTTTCTCTCTCTGCAATGACGAACAACATGGCTATGCCTCCCCCACCTCCCAGAATCCCTAATCCCTCTTCTTCTTCTTCTTCTTCTTCTGATGAGAAGAGCGTGCCAGAAACCGCAATATCAGAACCGCCACCAACTACTACTACTACTTCAACCGATTCAGCAGCCATGCCTCCTCCTCGAATTCCAGAACCACCTTCTTCTTCCAATTCAGACGATTCAGCTGAACCTCGACCACCACAACAACCGCCTCAGCCGCCAAAGCCATCGTCTTCTTCTTCTTCTTCTTCTTCTTCTTCTTCTCAGGGCATACCGATTCCCTACAAGATCCCTCCATGGAGCTCTGCTCCCTGCCACGA
Source organism: Arachis stenosperma (assembly GCF_014773155.1). Lineage (NCBI taxonomy): Eukaryota > Viridiplantae > Streptophyta > Magnoliopsida > Fabales > Fabaceae > Arachis > Arachis stenosperma. Next base: position 147,035,984 of record NC_080380.1, on the reverse strand, counting down.
GTTCTGCCTCGAGGTCCTCAAAGATGGCGCCATCATTGACAAATACGACGTGTTAGTCTCTCTCTCTCTCTCTCTCTCTCTCTAGTGAGGGAAGTTAGTTACTGTATTTTGGAGTTAACAGCTGAAAGAAAAGATTGCTTCTAGAAGTTTATTTTTTCTTAAATATTTTTCTAGCTGATAAGCTGAATGGGATCGAACTGAATTGAATTTGTGTTTATTGCATTTGACTTTTTTTTTTCCTTTAAGCTTGTGGAAGATTTGAGCTTATTGTTTTGGCTATGGTGTTACCACACAGGCATGAGAAGGGGGCGTATATGTTTGGGAGATTGGACCTCTGTGATTTTATACTGGAGCATCCCACCATTTCGCGGTTTCATGCAGGTATGGTGCAGCTTAACTAGCTAGCCCTTTCAGTGAAAATTTTAGTGATTTTATCAACTTTAAGACTAGGAGTGGAATGACTAGTGTGTTGGCTTGAAGGTTTGGTAAAGTTGGAGACTGGAAAATTGGTTACTACTTTTGTTTGTTTATTTGTATTGGTAGTTTATATGTGTGGCTAGTAATTTGGCTTGTATATTGTGAATTATTATTATTATGAAACATTAGCTATCTAGCTATGGTAGAGTGTAGACCAATCTGAAGACAAGGTGTGTATGTGTGTTTGGTTTAGGATATGATAAATAAAAAGAATTATTTTCCCCTGAAATAATACGATTCCAAACATGATAGAGGTCATGGATTTGTGACTCAAGAAATATTTGTGTGAAACCACCTTTCATTGAATAGAGCTCATTATGATAAACTGCTATGTTGGTCAAAAGTTTCCTTCTGACTTCAAGCCTTTTATGCTTAATATGAATAGGAATTGGAAAAGGCACTAGGTGAGTTAGGATCAAGTGACAAATTACCTTTAACTGGGTTAGCATGACTCGTGAATAGCGTAATAATATTTACTAAAAGAAGTTTGTCCATGATTCTTACCAAGTTTTCATTATGTTTTGATTTAGTTCTACAATTCAAGAGAAGTGGTGATGCATATCTGTATGATCTTGGGAGTACTCACGGCACTTTCTTGAACAAGAATCAGGTAATAGGGTTAATGGATCTGTAATCCCGTTTTGATACAAGAGAGGTATAAGTATAATCCCATCAGACATAAATCCATTTCTTTACCTATTTTCTTAGGTGGAGAAAAACACATATGTTGACTTGCATGTTGGTGATGTCATTCGATTTGGCCGGTAAGTACTTTTTCCTTTTTCACTTGCTAATGAATAAGGCTTTTCCCTTTCACCTTCTCCTATGTCTCTACTGTTTCTTTTTTATTACGTCTGAGGCTGTAATAGATTTATTGGTTTAAATCTCTAAAATGAATTGTGTGCTGGACTGCTAGTTATGAGTTATCTATTAGGACCTATGCCCTAGTTACGAAGCCATTAGAAAAATAAAGAATTGCAGCTTTGTTGAGGAGCTCTTTTGCTTTAAGTGATGTGCAACAAATTCAGTTGAATTAGGATGTTTAGTGTCCAATTTAAATTGCATACTATTTTCCCCTCAATATCTATCAGATGTTATGTATCATGTGCTGAAGTTCTGAGTTCTAAAACATTTGTAGGTGGTATGCTTATGACACTTATGTGGTGTTTTACGTTCCAGTTTCCTTTGGCAAACATTATGTAGTACATTGAGTTATGATGCATATACTTAAATTTGATTTATCTATTTGTTCATCTTTTTATTACATCTACACTTCTACAGGTCATCTCGCCTGTTCATTTTTCAAGGGCCGTCTGAGTTGATGCCTCCAGTAAGATCTGCATTCTTTTTTTTTTTTTTTTACTTTTTGTGGTCATTCCCCTTTTCTTATTTGCAAATATGTCTCCTTATCTATCTTGAAAAGGAAAAATGAAAAAAGAACAAGTAAAGAAGTCTCCTAGACTCCTAGTAATTATATGATTGAGTTAATAATTTACAGGATGAAATGTGTATTGCTATAGTGGTTCATGTGCTCTTATTTTACAGGAAATCAACAAAAAAATCATTCGAGAAATGAAAATGCGTGAAGTAATTCTAGACAAGGAAGCTTCACTCCAACGAGCAAGGCTGGAAGCATCTCTCTCTGATGGTGTATCATGGGGAATGGGTGAAGATGCTATTGAGGAAGAGGAGGTTTGTGGAAACTTATAACCATGAATATACTGCATATGATATTATGATCAATGGAATTTTCCCTCTGAACTAACATATATGTTACTTATTGAGAACCTGCTTTTTGTTGAAAATACAAGTTTATTTATGCCTTGGCTTGATTCAAATTTTCAGGACGATGTGGATGAAGTGACTTGGCAGTCATATAAAGGACAGCTCACAGAAAAACAGGAAAAAACACGTGAGAAGATACTAAAAAGGATGGAAAAGGTGATCAGAGTTAATTTTGTTACTACAATGTCTTTCATTTGAATTATATAATTCATGAAGAGCTTAACTCAGCTACCTTGCCAGAATAATTCAGCTCTGTATTAACCATGCTGATTTAATCTTTCTCCTATATTCATGCCGATTTTCTCTGTGCAGATTACAAACATGAAGAAAGAAATCAACTCTATACGAGTTAAAGACATTTCTCAGGGTGGGCTGACTCAAGGCCAACAGACTCAAATTGCTAGGAATGAGCAAAGAATAACACAGGTAATGTTGTAGAAAAATAAATAAGACAAGAAACCATCTCACAAATATTCTGTGATTGCCTGAGTTTTGAAAATTATATGTTGGTTCTCATCAACCGTTCTTGTTAATTGGGTACATTCTAATGTCTAAGCATGTCAATTGTAAGCTGTTTTTTTTTTTTTTTTTTTTGACAGGTATTGGAAGAACTTGAAAACTTGGAAGAGACACTGAATGACAGTATACGAGAAAGCATAGGTGCTCGTACAGGAAAAATATCTCGTGGAAAGAAGAAAGGTGTTGTGGAAGATGAAGATGAATATCTCAGGTATGATATCACCAATAGAAGGAGATTCCCAGGAAAGTGAGATTTATTGAGGATTTCATTTTTGAAATTTTGACATTGAAATTTTGACAGAGGATATACTCATAATCTGAACTGCTTAATGCTATTTACATGCTTTTATCTCCTTTTTGAGAAGCTGCTCTTTTATGTTCAATTTTTTTGGTTTATGTATACCATATGTATAAAGTGATGCACTAAAACTAAAAGCACTATGGTTATTACTTGCATTGTATAGCGACGGTGACGATGAATTTTTTGACCGCACAAAGAAAACGTCTTCTCGCCAGAAGCCTGGTGACAACCAATCTATTGAGACTGCTGATACTCTTCTGGATAAAAAAGATGCCATTATCCAGGAGATGAATGAGAAGAAAGAGTTGCTTATAGTTGAAAAGAATAAAATGTCATCAGAGTCTGCCAAACAAGATGAAGTTGATGATTCCCTTGATGCTTACATGTCTGGACTTTCATCCCAACTTGGTAAGAGTTATATTTGTTTGCTTTTTCTGGTTGCTTGCTTATATTTGCACATATTCATTGTATGCAATTGTGTGCTTTGATGTGTGTGGAAGTAATACTAGAAAATGAGTTGTCTCGTTCCTTCAAACTCTAACTTTATGTGCAATTACAAGTCTTAAATTGGACATTTCATTAGCACACGTTAGCTTATCCTTGCTGATTTCTTTTTTGCTGTCAGTTCAAGACAAAAGTGTGCAGCTTGAGAAGGAATTGTCAACTCTTCAGTCCGAGTTGGATAGGATTTGCTACTTATTGAAGATTGCTGACCCAACAGGCGAAGCTGTCAAGAAAAGGGAGTTGAAAGCACAAGAACCCAAATCAAACAAATCTCAAGAAGTTGCCTCTAACATAAAGAAACCACAAGCAAAAACCCAGAAAATCACTGAACCTTGTACTAAGGTCGATAACAAGAAACCACCTGTGGAAACTCAGAAAATCAGTGACACTTGTGCAAAGGCAGATAACTCCATACAAGAAGGGAAACCTGGAGATGCAACTATGGATTTGGACAAGTCAGAACCTGGCAGTGACAAAGTGGAGGGTGAGAATGTTGTATACACGGTTCCAAAGCCCCAGTGGCTTGGGGCTGTAGAGGACAGGGTTACAGATGATAACCAACAACCAATAGCCGCTTTGCATGATACAGACGAGTCCAATCAGTTCGTTGACTACAAGGACAGGAACAAAATTTTAGGTTCGGGTGATGATGCAAAGACTAGAGAATCTAATATTGAGTCTGCTGCTCCTGGTCTGATTTTAAGGAAAAGAAAACAAGTTGAGATGACGGGTGCAAATAGTAATGATGTCACTCGGCAATCGACTTCTGCTCCTGTGGGTGAAAAAATGGCTGAGGATGCTGTGGCTTTATTATTAAAGCACAAAAGGGGATTGTATGCAACTGATGATGTGGAAAACCAAGATGAGGAGAAGAGGAAGCCTAAAAGAGTGCTTGGGCCTGAGAAACCATCATTTTTGAACGATCAGACAGATGACACATGGGTTCCCCCTGAAGGTAAGCATAATTGGTTTCAATGTCCTTACTATATGATTGGATTGTCATTTTTTCAGAATGTTCATATTTTCCTGTATCGTGTGTGCAGGACAATCAGGTGATGGACGAACTTCTTTGAATGACAAATATGGCTACTGAGCAGATTTGTGCATAACATTGCCGATTTCGAGAAATAATGGATATCGATGGAGGATTCGGAAGAACCTGGTAAGAGTCATTGAACCTGCAGAGTTGGTTGGACAACTCATTGACCTGCGTCCTTTTATCAACTGGAAGTGGAAGGATGACGATGAGGTTACTTGGTGTTTAAGTTACAACAGTAGTGTATTTAGCAGACATGGTATTTAGCAGACATGGCAAGTTGAGATGCACTTTACCATTGGTACAGCCACAGGATATCAGAATGCTACTAACAAGTGACTTTCTTTTTTTTTTTTTTTTAAGTATAGAATGGAGTCATTTGGAAAACAATTTTGTTGCTGCCACTGTAAAGGTTTATTTGAAGTAGGTGTGTGGTGTTAAGAGGATTAATGGAGGGCTCCATTGTGATAGGGAAATGACATTTCAATATTTCATCATGTTAAAGGTGGTTTGCAAATGTAGATGCTTATGAAAAATCTTCATTGTTTTCCCATATGCATGAAGATGTTTATTTAAGGAAGTAAAGATTAGTATTTCATCTGGACTCTGAAATTTCATTAGCTAAAAAGGGCTCATATATTCTTTTTCTATTTTTGGTGCATATAATGTCTACAATAAATTATCTTAAACATGTTATAAAATAATAAAAAAGAATGTTTCTTTTATATTTAGTTATTTACAAAAGAAAGCTGGTACAAAATACACATGTAAAACCTTATCTAAGGTAGACATTCGCTATTCTCTTGATATCAAAGATGGTCTTGCAACTATCCCTGGCATAGTTTTCATGGAGACTTGTGAGCTGAACTTATTCGCAGATCTCTTCCCAAATTCTTGAAATCAATCACTACTACACTCACTAACTAGCAATGCCAAGCTTTATCCCTTGGCTATTTTTTTCTTGAAAGCATCATGGTTGTTGCAAAAGCTACGAAAGCTTTTATCTGGTGTTAAGGTATATACCCTCAAAAATTCCAGTGTTACGGGTGATTTTATATTATCATACCAGACAAGAGTCCTCCTCAAGACCCTGGATGCCTTCAAAGATATATAATGCCACTGAGGAACGGCCTGTATCGTGAGCACATTCGGAAGAACTGTTGTCGCTACTATGCACATGCCGAAATAACTCAGAATGCAGTTAATAAGCCCTAAAGAAAGAGTCCATGCCCTACAGAGGGCTGCAGAAAGATCAGTTGAAGAAATATGGTGAATCTAAAACTTCCCTTAGGTCGAAGTCTCCCCGTTCCGGTAATGGGGGGAACATTAATGTTGAGAAAGACCCCTGGAAGCTCTCCAGTAACTGCTCACAAATAAAAACAGGTTAACAGATCAAGCAGTAACCTAGAAATTACAAAGAGGCTATTTATACAAATATAAAATAAAATAAATTAACCATTAATATCAACCTTTGCATCTAGTCACATAAGTTTCCCCATCTACTAAAAACATAGAATGGTTTTTCCCGTCATTTTTTTTTTTTTGGAGAAATTCAAACCAGATTTCAGGTTTCAGAAAACAAAGCACAAAACCAAAAGAAGTATCCACTATTTAATTACACAAGCAAGTATGAAAATACCAACGAAACTAAAGATAATAAAATCAATTTCCCCTGAAATATTCCCAAGAATACCAGAGATTAAAAATAATAGCATATCGTGTAAATGACGTTAACATCTAAACCATACATTTTCCAGTACTGGGGTCTCATAGAGTTCAACAAACTTCTCTCTGAGTATTCTGTTCATTCTATCCACATCACATGCATGCGTCCAATATGAGTCATGAACCCCTAAATGTATGAACAGAAATCATTCCTCGTAAGCATTTTAATCATTATAAATCAAATCTGAATGAAAAGAACCTAACTAGCAAAAACCTGCAAAATTCAAGCCTTCTTTTTTGCAGGCCACCGCAGTCATCATCATATGAGTACCATCAAGTGAGTGAACAAAATTTGGGGGAAATGCTGTCCTCTGCCTCTTTGTCATGACCTAGAACATTTATAGAACAAAACAATTTCATATTATTGTTAAAAATTTAAATCCTAAGCTGTTATTTAGGTCATTGAAGGAGTACAAATTTCTGAATAGTTTCAATGTTATTTAGCTTCCCTATGTTTTGAATCTTGGTGTTATTTTCCTATCATAACTTCTTATAAATTATAATCAATAGGGACGCCTTGGGCAAAGGATAAAATAGTTAATAGATAAAATCTAATTGCCTCCGAAGTAAATGATCCAAATATCTATACATGATGTTAAGCTTACCTTATCTGTTTCTCGTTGCAATGTCAACATCTGAAGTGAAGTTTTGACCTGTAACCCATCACATAATAATAGCATTAACCTATATAAAGCCATAAACTCAGAATTTGAGGGTGTATTTGGCATGGAGGATTTTGGAAGGGATGACGAATTGAGGTTTAAAGTAAACAATATTTTGAAGTTCTTTTTTAAAAATTGAAAGAATAAAACGATAATCCTCCATCCAAACATATCCTGAGAAGTATATTTCATGGAAATTCTACTATACTTACGATATGCCTTCCAAGTTTCCGGTAAGGTTGCACAACAGGAAGTCCAAGAGGAGTGGTCCAGCGGACTGGCTGATTTTCAGATGCAATTACCTATTCAAGGTCATTGTCATACCAATTCTGTTACTAATACAACGATGACAACAAAAGGACGAAACAAGAATCAGAATATGTGCATCACACATGTAGGTAGAAGGAAGATTGTAACATACTTTTGCACAGTCACCAAGCCATTTCATAATATTCCGTGCACCTTGAAACATCTCCTCCAAGGCAGTTAAGGTGACCTGAGAAGGAAATGAGATTAAACAAGCAATACATGTTATGCTACAAGGATAATATATATCTATAATACAGTGTTATTTTCACCCTCTCACCTTTGCAGCATAACAAGAAGCGCCAAAGAGTTCGTCATCATCTAAACCGGATTCTCTTTCTTTCAACCTCCTCTTTATCTGCTCCCGCGCACCAATGTAAGTGACACCATATACTGATGTCATCACTGTCTGCTTAACCAATTTTCTATCCACCTAACAGTATACGAGATCAGATCAAAATCAGCTTCTACACGAGAACAAAAAACAATAAATAAACGAACCATAATTGCTAATTAGAAAATTTATTTTCAAATGCCTTAAGAACCTAAGATTCCAGATGAAATTGTAACTTATTCTTTCAAAAAACACGAGATTGCATTTATGCACCAAGTAACACCAAAAGGATGACATAGAACCTGATTAACTAGTCTCCTTGCATGTAGGGCATGGGGAAATATTGCAGGATCTTCCTGAGCATCCCTTTGCATAATGTGCAATACTCTGCATGAAAATGACATTTGTAAGACTAAGTTGTTTATTAGGAATTTCCTCTCTTCCCTGAGGAATTTCAAGCCCGAAACTTAAATTAATTTAACCTTTTTTTGTTCTTTTTAAGCTCTGCAAATATCAGAATATGAACAATATACACAAATAAAATGTAGATTAAGAAAAAGCATAACAAATGTAGTGTGGAGTAGAGGTTGTCTATCGGAAGAGAGTAATGAGGAGAGGTAAATTATGACAATATATTAAGTACCTAAGGAAAGTGGGGAACTGCACCTTAAAAAGGCTAGTTGTTAAGGAAAAGAATCACTCTCCTTAAATACAACATCAAACATTCCATACTACTTGATGTGGGACATTGGACACCCCATAATACACAAGTCCCTAACAATTCACCGGCCCTAGAGACCCGACATCCACAGCGGCTTTACTCTTTTCACACTGACCCATAGCCAAGTGGCTATCGGCTATCAGTATTCGGTATTTTATCTTAATCTAGCTTATAGGTAGCCTTTTCCATGCTGCCGACAACCTAAGCACTAAATACCATTGTTAAGTACCCAAGGAAAGTGGATAAATGCACCTTAAAAGCTAGCTGTTAAGGAAGAAGAACCACTCCACTTAAATACAACATCAAGCATATTGTACTACTCAATTGGAACTTTGGGGGCTCCATAATACCCGAGTCCCTAACGCAATCCAAAAAACATGTATGCCCACTTCAGCATTTTGAATTTGAATCTACATGTAAGTTACAATTACACTGCACAGAAATACTCACCTAGTGGCAATTCCAGAGTAAACATCTGCGGGTTTCTCTCCAGCAACTAGATTGACAGCAGCAGCCCCTAACTGGAAGGGGATAAAATTGTAAATTACAATGAAGACATCTCCAACTTGATATTAAATATTTGGGACTAAAGAACTTAGAAGAGCGAAAAAAACGAAGTCCAAAGCCACAAAGCCCTATTACCTTGTCTCTTCCCAAGGCAGCATAATGTTGTAAGCCATTACAAGAGCCATCCTAATACAGAAAATCATGGTATAACACATCATAATCATAATAAATTATACATATAATGATAACTGTGAGCATTACAGTGTAAATGGTGACGGATATCAAACATCAAAGAATCAGCATAAAAAGATAATGATTTTTATATGAACTAATTAAGTGTACGCCCATATAAAGGGGACCAGTCAACAAATTAAATCTGCAAATGAAATTCTACTCTAGCATTATAAAAGCATCCTGTCTTATCTCCCGCAACAGCTGGGCAACCAATCAAGATAGCTTTTGTAATAGTTAGGATAATTCCCACACCATAACTCAATCCATGAATCACAATTATTTACCATGAGTTTGTAGAATGGAAAATTAAGTAATGGGGTCAGTTTGAGCAGGGATATGACATCCCTAGTATGTTTCAATATCCCAAACTTATATTTACACAAAGAAAATACCTGATGTATTGGAGTATGTGAAATGAATGTTTCTGGGGAAGAGCTTCTTAAAGCATCGGCTAAAGTTATGCATGCAGCCAAACACTGCAATGGATCTTCTGCATTCAACCACCACCGACTACCTTCAAGAGGTTTGTCAGCTGAATCAAATATGTCATCCAAATGATTTTCAGTGAATGCAATACGACCCTCATGAGATAGTTTATCAACACCGCCAGCATACAGATTTGCCAAGTGTATCTTCAGCCAGTGGAGGCCAGACTTTCCAAGAGGGCGTCCCTCGGCAAATTCTAATATACCACGACATAAATCTGAACCTAGGTGATTCAAGTGTGGGTGCATGGGGTATGCACGTCCTCTGAAATCAACGTTGTGGGGGTAGTAAAAACCTTCTTCATCCTTCATTTTCCGTGCTACCTGCACTCACGGGAATAAATGGCTGTGTTACCACAAAATAAATGGGGATTCATAATTGATCAGTACATAAAGTTCAACCAAGCTTACGGCCAGTTTAAGCTCAACATCACAGCGTTGTGAATATCTCTCCCTATTCTCTTTCCTCACAGATTTGGCTTTCCATCTCCATTTCTTAATCGTAGCTTCATCATCAGTATCTGGTTCCTCAGGTAAAGGAACCTACAAAAGAAAGTTGATAAACCATCCCAAACTGTAGTCAACCTCCACACACTTTTATTAGCACAAGTCCAAATGCAAAAAGAAGAAACCAGATTAACTTACATCATTTCGGTCCACCAAATCAGCAAGTCGTCCTCCACTAGCCCATATCCTGTCTATAACACTCAGTACCCTCTTATTTACTCTCCATTTTGTATTCCCAAGTGTATCCAGAGCCTAAACAAAATGTTTTGTATGGAAATCCATTAAGAGATACTACAATACCAAGACAAAAGGAAAGTGAGAGAGTAACTGTGCATGCGAGCAAACGTGCATTTGTGTGTGCTGGTGTGGCTGGGTGGGGTGATGTAGTATACATAATTCAGACCTCAAATACAGGCTCAAGTTGCTTCCTAGGGGCCCTCCTAACTGCCTCACGTTGTTGCCTGACTCCATGGGTACGCATGACATAGGAGGGTAAGAACAAATACCCACCTTTGTCATAACTGTTGAGAGTACAGAAAATGGAAAATCTAAGTGTCAAAAACTAAGTGTGCCCTTCAGCCAAAGGAAGAAAAACAGTAAATCCTACTTATTATGAACATTGAAATTGTAACTTGATAATGCATAAGGAAAAATCTTGATCCGCATTTTGAAGCCAACTGCAAAAGACAGTTGCTTATGGAGCTATATTTTCTCATAAAAAATCATCAAAAGGAAAACCAAATAGCATGCTAATTTTTGTTTTTACATTGGTTGGAGTTGAACCATCTTCTGGTGCCAATTTATTACCTTAAAGAAAAGGTTTCAAAATCATATACCAATCATAGAATTGAAAAACAAAATGGAAGCAAGGCAACAATAAGATGCAAGTCACCATACCCTGTCCAGTTGATTGGTGGAACCAACATAGGCATGTAGGGAATGACCATATTTTTTGCCTGTTGAAAAAGCAAATAATAATAATAATAATAATAATAATAATAATAATAATAATAATAATAATAGAAAATGTAAAACCCAAGGAAGGGAGAGGATGCGTTATTCAAACAAAAGCATAAGCACAATGTAAAACACAAGAAACTATTGTGAACTCGTTGAAATAAAATCTACATATAGTAGAGCTGTAGTATAGTAGTAAGTGAGTTTTCCACTGAAGTAAACCCAATCACATCTGGATATAATAAGGATCATAGGTCATAACCACGGGCCAAAACATAAAGAAAAATATATCTTAAAACAGAAACTTCTGATATGCCAAGTGCATTGAGCAAAGTGCCAACACAAAGAGGCTACCACAAAGCTTGCCATAAAGCCATCATGTTTGAGGGATCTCCCTTAGTGGGCAAATCAAGGAATGACACTTGTGGAGTTAAAGATAAAGACCTATCATAAAAGATAAAGATATGCCATATGATTAAACCAAAAAAACCACACGGCAGAAAAAGCTGCAAATCTCCATAAAAGCTTTTCATCAGCATCACACTTACTCTATTACTTTTGATAACCAAAGGTTTGGGATCTTTCCAGAAGCAGGGATTTAGTTTATTTTAGGATGATATTTAAGGTACTAACATGGTAATTCGCTATACAGCCTTCTTACAAAGAGGATCGAATGTGCATCTCAGTTTATCTGTATAACATTATTTATGAAATTATCATGCATTAAATCAATGAATTGGAAAGATTTTTCTGTAGCTGGATTCTCACTTATATCCTCCATTCTTCTACAGTTCTACTACCCTAATATGTCTTTACCTATCTTCATCTGCACCTTATGGTTATTCCTGTCCGGCATTGCCATTATTACATGTTTAAAGTTTTTCTAGCCCAAGTCCAATTCAGGAACTAAATTATTAGTAAAAAAGAAATCTAATGACAAAACTCTCCTTTAAAAACTAAAGGCTCTACAACCTACCAAATAACAATAACAAAAATGCTGCTAAATATATCGCTAGTGGTGAACTATTCAGTTCAAGATTTCCAAACAAACAGAAGATGATGAATATACTTACAGTTCTTTCGAGACCTTTAAGAACTATAGGGTCGCATTCAATAACCCCATATTTTTTGCTTGTTTTCCTATGTAAATTATTTTTAAAAAAACAGTTAGGGCATCAATATAAAGTACTGCTGGAAATTTTAAATTTAAGCATGTGAAGCAGAGATTAAACCTCACATTGACTCATGTGTCATTGTTTTAAATGAATGGACAAATGCAGGTCGGATATCAGGTGGACAATCCACTAATTGATCTGATGGTGGTTGTATATAGGCTGTCTGCACCAAAAGCTCAACTAAACGGCTTCCTACCTGTGAAGTGGATGGGTGGATACCACCTTGTGAAAAACAGAAGGGAAAAAAAGAGCAAAATGAACATTTAGAGAATGTAGGTGAGGCTATTCAAACCTTTGACTTAATGATTGGTCCCCATGGCTTTGCATCATCCTGGCTCTTCACTATCCCCTTCACTGCGATAAGCTTCTGCTTTTTCATCAAATCAAGGACTTTTTTCCGCAGCTTTTCCCCTTCTTTGTGGTCAACAGCAGACTGATCATCTGCTTCATTTTTCTTCCCTTTACGACCTTTTTTCTTCTGGGTTTTCTCCAAAAACTTGTGTATTTTAACCTGAACCAGAATTAGTAAGCAGTGAATAAGGTTACACTCAAAGGCCATAGGAAGACAGTTGTTCAGAAATAGAAGTAGAGGCCTAAGGAAGTTAATCGTTCAGACACCATCCAAACTCTATACTACTTACAAACCCCACATCCTTCTCCAATTAGATAAAAAAGCCAGCAGTTACCTGACAAAGGTAGAAGTGCTTCAACAACCCCAACCCCAAAAAATACTAAATCAATCCCCTTTTGCACCTCCTCCACACTACCATAGGTTTCTAAGGGTGTTACAAAAGGCCTGAGTTTCTATCTTTGAACTAACATACAGCAACACTATCAAACATTTTAAAAGGAAATCATAATATTATGAATAAACAGTTCAAACTATATAGGTCATGATATCTGTGCAATCAGTTCAAAATAAAAGGACAATGCAACTAGCAAGAGAAAGGCAATACGCCTACCTCTTGTTCAATGGCATCACCTATGCTGCAGACAACCTGCACAACCCTGGCAGTGCCAAGGGTTCCACGTTCACTCCCAGTCATCAATAACCCCATCAACTTATGCATTGTGATAACAGCCATCTTATCGGCCGGCAACTGACCAAAGTAAGGAGCGAAAGCTGACTTGTTCTTCCCCTGCCTGCACAATTCCTGCTCCTTGGTAATGGCATCACGCAACGGCTCAAACCAACCAAGAAACAGAGACTTCATGTACGGCAAATTGGGTGCAAGCTTCTGCTCACACATATCCAACAAGAGCTCTCTATACTCCTTTGCCGCCTCCTCCCACACTTCGGTCTCAATCTTAACCTGCCTCCTCCTCAACTCCTGTAACTTGGACTGTGTCATACTGCCCCTCCTATTCGAATTATCACCCTTCCACCTAAAAGAAGCAACCTGTCTCTGCTCTTCCTTCTTCATCTCCTCCAACAATTCTCGAATTTCATCCACCACACTGGCATCTTCCTCAACATAAGTTGAAGATACTGTCTCGGCAACACTACCATATTCTTTGACACCAAATGGAACTGGAGCATCATCTTCCACATCAGTGGAAGAAGAAACCGCCTCAGCAACACTAGCATACCCTTTATACAACTTGCCATATCCAACATCATTTGGTTTCCTTGCAAAACTCAAAATTCCCATCCTTTTTTGGAAGATTGAATTCACAGGGCTATTGGGAGGGTGGAAGCGAAGGTGGAACCCCCTGAAAGTAGCGGAAAGTGCGTGCTTGGCGACGTTCCGCCACATGTTCGACGAAATGCTCAAATGGGCAGGCTGGAAAACAACGTGTTTTTCAAAAGGGTATTTAAAATCGAGACCCTTGTTGAGGGAAGTTGTGGTGGTGCTGCACATCAAATTGCTGGGAAGAAGAATAGAAGAAGCGAAGGGGAATGGGAATTGAAGTGAAGAGAAAAATACGGGGTTGATGAAACAGGTGAAGTTCGAAGGAACAAGTATAAAGGAGGTTCGAAATTCATAGGAGATATCAAATGATAGAGAGAATATAAAGTGCCGCCGCCTTCAAAGGTTAAAAGCTTGATTCTTCGTTATTTGTTTCTGAGTTCGTCCTGTTCGGAAGATTTTGAGGAAGACGTTGATTTTTTTTTTCTTTAGTGCTTGGGAAAAACCCTTTGTGGCTTTGGGGTTTTAGAATCACACGGAGTTTTTATTTTAGGAGATTATTTTACTTAAAAATTCATCCCTTCAAAATTCAAATTCTTTAAATACTTCAAAAAAAATTTTAAAAAATGCTTATAAGTAATTTATATATTAATTTATACATTTTATAGTGTGAATTAACTTTTGAAACCATTTTAAAATAAGAGAATTGTACTTAATATTTTTAAGCTACAAAGTTTATTTATACATAATTATTTACGACTAAACTATATATTAGTTTTATAATGATAGTAGGTATCCCCTAAAATCAACTAGAAAAATTAACTAATAATATGAAAAAAAATATATATATATATATATATATATATATTAAAAATAAATTAAATAATACATGCTATTATATACAAATATATTGGTATTTTTTTTTAGTATAATCCATTCCCGATCCTTAACCATTTATGAAAAGGACCTAGCGTCCCTTGCCATTGAAAAATAACAAGGTAATCCTTATTCATTCTCTTCGTATGACCGAAAGGACCCTCTTATCAGTTTTCGAGTAAAAAGTAACTGAAAGAGTCTACGTGTACTAGCTACAATGAAACGTGGACTGACTATGGTAGATAAGACAAAAATTATGTACACAGTCATAAAAAATGCTGCAGTTTTGATTCTAGTTCTTAATAAGAGCAACCCAAATGTTAATGTGAACCCTAGATACCAAATCCTACCGTTAGTGATGAACATGGAAGAGCATTCATCAGGTTCAATCTGTAGTTCATGGAAAGAGAGGTTGTTGAGCTCTTTAAGCAACAACACTGGCAATGTTGGCATGACGAATAAGAAGTTCATAGATCCAACCTGCAACTGTGGAGCTTATGCGATTCTTTTTGAATCGACCACATTAAATAACTCAAATAGGTTGTTCTTTGGTTGCAGTTATTTCAAGGTACATTACTATTCACTCCATCTTACAATCTTTTCTGTAATTAGGTTAATTAAAAAATAATTGTTTATAATTGTAGACTCCTTTAACACATTGCAAATATTTTTAGTGACTGGATGAGCTCATAACTGAGTTTGACCATACAGTGGTGGAAATGCAGAAGATGAAAGTTCATGGTAGATTAAAGCAGTTTGAGGATAAAATTAAAGAAATGGAGATTAAGCTATATGATGGAGTTCAAGGACAAAGTTACAGAAGACAAAATGGATGTATCATCTTGACATTTTTCATTGTCGTTGCTCTTGGATTTTTTTTTTTTTTTTTACTGCACTTCAACCTAATAGGATGTAACAAATTGTAACTTATGTTAGATATTAATGTTATAAGCTAGATGCACATTAAGGATGGTGACTGAGATGTAAAAAATGTTGAATTTTGATGATGAAAAATTTATTGTGAGTTACATTGCAAGTGAGAATGTGATTTATGATCTTTTAGTATTTTTCATTGTTATGAGTTGAAGTGACAATCTCAGTATTTTGTTATTTGAAATATGTTTTCATACAATTTCATTAAATCAAGAATAAACCACATTCAATAAGCAATGAAAATCTTTAGCCTAAAACACAAATATTATAATATATATATATATATATATATATATATATATATATATATATATATATATATATATATATATAAAGTTGCAAACTACTTACGATGTATAATAACATCTCACAAAAGTAACACCTATATGCCATTACATACTATCCCCTAGTAACTAAACAAAACAGATAATCTAAAGTATTCAAGTATTAGAATTCCGAAATGCTTAACTAATACTATCCAAAATACTTAACTAATATTATGCATAGTTTGCTTTCAGAGTTACAAAATACTATCCTAAATATTAGCCATAACTATCTAGTCTTCATTTTTTTCGTGGAGTTTTGAAAGGTGGTGCATTAGTTTCAAATTCCTTAAAGTTTGGTGGTGCTCCGAAGTTTGGTCCCTTAATTTCTTATTCGAGTCCTAGTGTTGAGATGAATTGGAACATCCTAACTATTGTGCCAGCATTAGTTACCGCCTATGTCTCGAAAGAAATTTCAATAGACTTAATTGATCTTGTAGCCATCCTTGGTTGGGTTAATGGGGCTTGGTTTGTGGGCACATTGGGTGGAAGTAACTGGCCAAAAACTTGAGGTGTCGATGGCTTACGAATTGGCCACTTCTTCCCAAATGGAGCAGAAATCTATGGATCGTTGATTATATTTTTCAAGACATGGTTGCTTATAGTGGTGGTTGGGCCTGGGACAGTTAGGTTAGGTATGGCTGTGTTTGGTGTCTATGATCCATTGCCATTTTCACTACTTTGTCCATTGATATTGTGAGCCTATTTTTTTGACGAAAAATAATGTGAATTAGAATTTGAACATAACAGTAAAAACTTAGTCACAATATTATGTTTTTTATTACTATTATCTCATTCGTAGGAATAGATTAGGATACTGAAAATTTTTCTCCTGTTTGCTGAAGCATCATTGGAGTAACATTTCTTGGTAATTTCTTTTTATGGTTCCTTACTTTGGCCTATAATTTTTGCACAATGTTAGGTATCCTATTTTAATTCACATCATAATTTAATAACATAAATTAGCCATGAACTAACCACAGAATTTAGAACTGCAGACGGAGCAGCACCAGATTTAGGTGCAATATTAGCTGGGTTATCACCCTGTAAACAATAATAAGACATTTAGGAGACATATAAACCCTCATTAAACCATATCTAAGATACATAAACTCCTCATTAAACCATTTGCAAGACATATAAATCTCTTCAATAGTCACATTATAAGACATTTAAATCATTGTAAATCCTAATACTAGCCTAATTATTGTACCTTTGATTGTCTTGCCTTTTTCTTCTTTGGTTGCCAATTGGGATTCCTTGGAGTTCCTTTACATGTCTTATAATAGTGATCTTTTTATCCGTACTTGCTACATGTCACTTCGAAGGCCTTCTTCACATTGTTCCCTGTTAGTTGGCTCTCAGACACAGGATCAACAGTTTTTCTCTTCCTAGGACGATTAGGGGGTCTGTTAATGGCAAATGTCACTGGTCTAAGAGCATCTGATGTCTCCCAAAATTCTTCACTATTTACATGTTGAATTGTTATACCATAAGTGGTACGCATGGCATCCATGGTAAGCCATTCATGCACAAAATCTTCAGGTTTCAAGTTAAGCTTCCGCAGCCTTGAGATTGCAGCAATTGCATGTTTACAAGGCATGCCTGCAACAAATTATCTTATTACAAGTGTACATAATAGAAACTACAAATTACTATTACTAGAGAATTACCAATAAACTGCCATAAATTACAAGTGCATGTCTTTGCTTTAGATTCACTCCAAGCTTGCTTTGACGTCTTTGAACCTCAAAGATAACTCTTTCATCGGCTCCAGTCCACTCAGCTGTCCACTTAGTACTTTCGGGCTTAATGAATTCATCCAATCTTTGTTGTTGCACAGGAGCCAATTTTTCATGATAATTACTTAACCTCTTCTTATACCCAGCCATTTTTCTTATTATATAACACCTCAAATTCTCACACATTGTCAAAATCAGCTTGCTCATATACTCCACAATCTTAGCATTCCAAACCTCACACATATTGTTAGTGATGTTATCAACCTTCGGATAGTGAGAGAATTGGCTTTTAGTCCATGCAGATTCACGAAATTTGGATAGATACTCCCAAGCTCACTGGTTCACCGATTTCAACTTGTCTATATTCGCAAGAAACTCTGGAGTTGTTGTATTCCTTGCACATTGCCACACTAAACCCTTGGATACAGTGACGGACCCAGAAAATTTATGTTGAGGGGGCAAAAATAATACACATTGTTATCAAAAAATATATTAATTTAAATTTAAAAAGAGCTCTTTTACAAAAACATCATTACTCGCACCATCAGATTTCATAAGATAACAATAGAGACAAAAAACAACATCTTTTGAAATACTATATTCCAACCAATTGTCAAATTCATCAAACCAATCAGCATTAAATTTATGGAAAAAAGTCCCAAAATATGTTTATAAAAAATTATGTTCTCTTGGTTGACAAGGATCTTTTTGCAAATAAGCTCATCTACCTTCATCTCTATCATTTAGATCATAATTTAAAATTTTGGGTCGTTATACAGGATCAGCTACAAGGCTTTTTACATTGAATTATAAAAACTTCTTTTTATTAGAAGAGACTAATAAAATAACTTCAGATTCTAGTGGTAGCTTTTTTTTTGAAATATTTTTTCATTATTATTTCTAAAAATAACAAATATATATTCTAAATTAGTAAATTGATCAATTTACTTTAGAAATTTATATGCAACATAATTACACATAATAGAATAGAATGAAAGATAAACAAATAAATAATAAGGATTACTAAATCAAAAATAAAATAAAATATATAAATTCACGAAGAGAATAAAAAAATAGATCAATACCTAAATTATAATTGTTTGAATTAAAATTTGCAATCAGAAATATGAAAAAGAGAAACAATAAAATTAAAAAAAATATAAAATCATAGAGAGCTCTATAAAACAAAATAGAGAATTTAAATTTTATCTTTTGATGAAGACAAGATGACCACTAGATAAAGAATAGAAAAAGAAGGTTGAAAATATGAAATTAAGAAGAATGTTTAAGAGAATAAATGAGTGACGGTTGAGATTTGAGACTGGGAGAAGACTAAATTTAATTAGGTTAACTAATAATCAAAATAATAAAAAGATAAAATGGATTTAAGATTTTAAATAATTGGACTTAGTTTATTCGTAGTGGAGTTATTTAAAATTTAAAATGGGACATATTATATATGTATATTTTTTTTGTTTAAAAAAAATAAAATGAGAGTGGGGGCAAGTGCCCCCCAATGGTTCCATGTAGGTCCGTGCCTGCTTGGATAGTTTGTCTTTTCATTGCTTAACAAAATTTTTTCAAAAACACGGGTCTTATAGTGCGCCCGTGGCATAACTTCTTGAAGAGAAACCTCCAATACCTTCCACACAATAGGCACACAATCATTGGATTAATAATTTAGATTAGGTATCAAATAAAACAACACATAAAATAAAATTCAGTGTCAACAAAAGTAACTATCACATAAATAATTAACATGCCTTCTGTTGATCACAAATTAAATTCCAGCCAAATTCAGTGCATGAGCCTAGGTCCTCCTGCAGGAGAGTTAGAAACCACCTTCACGTTTCAGTACATTTACTGTCAACCACAACATAAGCAATTACGAAGAAGTGGTTGTTAGCATCTTAAGCCACGACTAAAAGGAGGTGGTTACCAAAATAACTCTTTAAGTGATAGCCATCTAGTCCAATTAAAGGACGACATCCTGCCTTGAATCCACGCTTGCATGCATCCAATGATATGTATAGCTTGTCAAACACAGGTAGTGATTCAGGTTGGGGGATGACATCCACTATAGTTGTTGACCTTGGATTACTCCTATGAAGCTCACACAAGTAATCTCTAACCTTCTCAAATTACTCTTTTTCATTTTCTACAACCTCCTCTCTAGCTGCCTTTAAAGCTTTGCTGATCATTTTATAGTGGATATGGACATTATAGTTCTCTTTCATGTGCTTTAAAGCATCCTTAGGTAATAGTTGTGACTATGTGACCAACCTCTTCACTAGCTTGTTTGTAACCCATGATCTACTTGCCATGTTGTTTGTAAGATTTCTACCACAAGTGTGCTCCTTAACATATGTTTTGACTTGAAAACACAGTTCTCGACTGTTCCAGGAAGTTAGGATTAGCCAAGGACAGCCCTCTTCCGCACACTTTGTTCTCACTCTATGCTTTTCATTTTTTATATACTCTAACTCTTTTCCTTAAAAAACAAATATGTCCTTTAATGCTTGCTTGAATTGTGCCATAGTGTCAAACATTTTTCCAACTTCGAAATTCACCTTACATAACTAGTGTCATCATCAAATTCATAAAATTTAGGCTTTCTGCCTTCATCATCAGAAGAAATTAGAGAGTTTAATTCTTCTGACTCATACTGATATGGCTTGTCAATATCAAAATCTACCTCCTCCACAATGGGTTCATCATTAGCCCCCTACTCTATGCACTTCATTTAGGCTTTCATCTTCACCCATAGTGTCATTACAATTTGGACCCTTGTCTCCAGCATGTTGCCCTTGCCTTGGCCCATTCACGGCCTCATCCCTATCCAAGATATGCCTTTTTATCCTCCCCCATATCTCTTATTTTTTGTCTTCTTGGTTTAAGAGATAGGCCATCATCATCATTAACTCTTACCTTCATAGGTGTCATAGTATTCTTCTTAGGTGTTGCTCTCATCTTTTTAGGTGTCATTGTCTTATTTTTGGGTGTGTCCTTCTTACTCTTATTCCTGGGCCTGTTCCTTGACCTTAACTCCTCACTACTACTGTTGCTTAGTGTCTCATAACCAAGTAGGGGAGGCTTACAAACCTCATCTTCAGCGCTCTCATAGCCATCATCAGTGGAGGAATCACTCAACTCTACAGGAACATCTCCTGCTTCATTCACAATTGGCTAGTTCACAGGATGATCAAAATATACATGCAACTCATCAGTTTTCAAATTTGCCATCTTGTTATCACACATCTGGTTAATTTCTTTGTCACCTTTCAAAATGTGGAGGTCAGCCTCTAGGTAAGGGGCAGTGGGGTCTTGCCAATACATAGTCTTGTACTATATATATCGAAAACCTTTGAACATCTCCTCTAAATCCTTAAAATTAACAAAGTCAATGTCCAACTTGGGGAATCTCTCCACCTTACCATCAAGGTAGTAGAGCATTCCATTTTTGTCTCTTTCAAACTACCCCTCATGGTGAAATACTGGTATAATCTCAACAGACATTTGCAATATATAAACTTTACTCAGTAAGCCACAAATAAATTATAATTAACAGACATTAATATACCCAAAACAGATAAAAAAGCTTTACTTGAAGTAATAATCCAGCCCTGGTGAAAGTGACTGTTCTTCACAAATGTAAAACAATACATATATCATACTTTATAGTGGTCCATGGAAAGAATACTTGCTTTAAATAAACAAATGAAGGACCACAATGATGTAGTTTACAAACGGTTGAAGAAACTAACCTCCAAGAACGGAAGTGCGGCTCTGTCAACAATACGTCACCACCTCCATCAGCAAACGCCACGTTACTGCGTAGTTACCTCGTCATCGTCAGCTCTCCTTTGTCGTCGTTTCTGGCAAAAAGTCTGACAATCTCTAGGGTTTACGATAATTCTATGTGTGAGATGAGGGCAAAGAGTGAAAGTGTGTGATATGTCAGGGAGAGAATGAGGAATGTATGTTAGAATCTGATTCCATCGTGCATCAAAACTGCAACATTTTTTATGATTGTACAAGGACCTAGTTGTCTCATCAAATCGTTTGAATCCACGTCAGAGAGTTATCGTTACACGTAGAATTTCTCGGTTACATTTTACGGAAGAACTATTACAGGGTCCTTTCGATCACACAAAGAGAATGGATAAGGATCACCTTGTTATTTTTTAATGGTCAAGGAGAAATGGTTAGGGACCGGAGAGGGGTTTTACTCCTTTTTAGGGTATCTCTCAGTCTGAGAGCCAAAGGACGAACTCTATTTAAGTGTTTGCTGTTGGCTAATGGCTTGCTACATGCACAAAGTAGAATTTAAATTTTCGACATTTATTTAAACGAACTAGTAAACTAACTACCAAACCAATTGATAGCTGATTTTGATTAAAAAAATTGGATTAAAAAATGATTTTAATAATTAAGTTTAGTTTATAAATTGTATTTTTGTGCGAGTCACTTTGAGCAAAAGAATCGATTGGATCAAGCAAGTAGCCCAAACCAGTGCAAAAACAATCATTGGGCATAAAGTGGTAAGCTGACTTTTAAGAGGAGTTTTAGTTTTTTCTAATCATTATCATTGACAGTTACTAGACCCCAAAAACATAAAAAAGACACACACATTATCATTAATACTCCAACTTCTTCTTGTTCGTTTTGCCTCTTTATCAATGATAATACGAGTTAAATTTCAATTTGATCCCTGAAATTTAGCCCGATACTCAGAATGACCCTCACAATTTCGTTGGCCCCAATTAGAACCCCAAATTTGCAATTGTGGCTCCAACTTGTCCCTGCCATCATCTCCGTCACCAAAATGCTAATTTGATGCAATTGCATGACACGGTGGACACTACTTAAACGACGGCGCATTGGTTTTGTGCCGAAGTCCTTTGAAAACCACACCGTTTCAGTTTTTTGTGGGTTAAAACTTTCTTTCTTTCCACTATGACAATCATAAGTTGCCAAACATCAAGAAAACCCTTACACTACGTGGTTTCCAAAGGTTTTGCGTGCGAAACTAATGCGCCGTCGTTTAATTAGTGTCCAACATGTCATGCAATTGCGCTAGATCAGCATTCCGGTGACGGAGATGATCACAGGGGCAAGCTGGAGCCACAATTGTAAATTTGGGGGTTTTAATTGGGGCCAACAAAATTGTGGGGGTCATTCTGAGCATCAGGCCAAATTTCAGGAGCCAAATTGAGATTTAACTCATGATAATACTAATATAGAAACAACAATTTGTGCACGGCAAGGTTTAGTTTAGTGGCAAGTGGCAACTATGTTTGCGTTGCTAAAAGGTGCACCGAATTTAAATACTAGCCATAATTAGAAAGTTGATATATGGAACTCATGGAGAAGGGAAGGAGAGTAATAGAGTATGTGTCATGTGTGTGTAAGGGTGTAACTTACCGAAAAAAAAAAAAGAAGAAACAACAATTTGTTAAGACGTACTTTTATATATTGCTTTCTATAAATTGTTGATCGAAGCACTCTCTTCCTTTGCATGGTTTTCCAAGGCAATAACTTCATTATATATGTTATAGGTTGGTTCATATATGCTCCTTATGCATTTGTTTTTTGGTCCAATTCTCAATTAACTAGAAAGTTTATGGGATCCCTGTAGAGAAATAAAAAAGGTATTTGTACTCATTTTATATGAAATACTGTGTTCAATCATAATCCATGAGAATACACAATATTGTGTATTTGTATTGAATATTATTGAATGAAATTCAAACAAGGTCCAACCATAGAAGGACCAAAGTTATGGTGCATGAGGGCATAGGCCCCTAAGGTGCACATGGATCAGGTGAAGTCGGGTTTGATGTGATCCAGACTCGACTCGAAATATATACCAGGTCTACTTATTAGACTCGAACCCGACCCTAAACCTAATGAAACAAACACACTTTCGGGCCACAATTATACCGGGTGAAAACCGAGCCGTTAACATTACATTACGTTAATACCTTCTTATAAGCTAGCATGTAAAAATATCTAAATTTCCAAGACTCCAACCATTATTTGACATGGTAAAATTCACTTAGAAAACTATAACAAGAATTAACCCTTCTTCAAAATTAAAGCATAACCACAATCAATACTAATATTGTCTAATAACACCAAATATTTAAATCAATACAAATAACACAATATTATGTATTAGTCTAAAGTCTTATGCATTCTAAACATAAAACATTAACTTATAATCTTATAATGACTAATAACACAAAATATTAAGGTTTACAATACTTAAATTCCACATAAGAATAGTCGTTATCCATTACTATTAACACAAAATATTAATTGTGTATGATGACCGGGCCACTAGGCCGACTTCGGATGACCCGAGCTATGACCCGGACCCGACCCGAAATAATGATTGAGTCTATTTTTGAGACCCTTACCCGGCCCTAAACCCAATGAAATCACACCAAATTAGCCTCTAAAATATTTCGGGTCGGGTCTTCGGGTCGGGTCGAGCCATGTGCACCCCTATAAGCTCCCTACTAGAATTATATATTTTCTGAGTTATAATTGTTAATTGAGAAATGTTAAATGTTAATCTTGGAATCATATATACCATCATTGTTAAATACTTAAATGTTCTCGAGTAATTTATCCCCAAAACAATGGTTATCAAGTAAAAACAAGTAATATTTAGTATTATATTTGTTCTCATCTATTGTTTTCTTCATTTGAAGTTAATAGTTAAAGACCGTTAGATGATAATTTAGTTAAATATATTAAATTGTTTAACAATTCTCAACTATTAACTTCACATAAAAACAATTACATGTAAATCTTCACCTTAAATTCCCTCTTTATTCCTTTTTTCAGATAAAAACTATACATTAAATTTTAGATCACAAACAATTGCAAGCCATTTTATTTTGTTTTATTTTTCATAAAATGTACAAGAATTAATGTTGGGTGAATACAACATTAAGATTAGCCTTTGCACTTTGCACGTTAATATATTTTGTTCAAGGTTATCTTGTTAGCATCGTTTAAACAAAAAATGAACATATAACCGAAAAAAAAGACAGAAAATGAACAGAGTCACAATTGATAAATTGCTATACAATTAGCTATAAGTTATATTGACACCTATCAGCTAACAAGCTCATAGAAAATACTACTATATTAAACAATACTTTTGGATACACAGAAAATGATTGCGTGAAGCGTTGTTTTCAGATTTCAATGTGTTTTACATGAGGAAAAATGTTGATATAACTCTGATTATATGCAAAAGCCGAACAAGCAAATATTATTTAAAAAAATTACACTTTTGTACGAGGGAAGCGTTGTTCTATATAGCTTCATCATTCATCAACACCAAAGAATACAATTCCCTACGTTTAGGTCCATGGTAGAAAGCCAAAAACAGAGGTGTTAGATTATGAACTAGAAGGAAGACTTAGTGGCACAATATCTACTTGGCTAAGTTACCTTTTTTTTTTTCCTTTTCTTTTCTGATCTATTTCATTAGAAAAATAAATTGGACATTATGGAACATTTTCCCATCACCAATACATACCCTTCAACCAATAAAATAATTAATGAGAAAATTACAACCTCAATGTGTAAGCTTTATCACCATCTTTTATGCATGAGTTGCCGTGGGCCTGAAACAATCAATATTGCACAATCCAACTGATCTCACCATCTCTCCGAAACTGCAAACCATAACTCAGAGAAAACAGTGTCAAAAACAGAATAACGGCAAAGAAAATGACTTCGCAACATTGAATATAAACATAATTCAAAACTCACCGGTCAATGCTATTCCTAGCTTTCTCAGGCAACTCGGCTCCATTACACGGCCTATCAGGACGGTCTACACTCTTTCTTGATTTATCTCTCTTATCTGCAGTTCTTGACCTCTCTTTATGGTCTGTGCTTGCCCTAGGCTTTTCTTTGAAGTCAACACTGCGTCTAGAATTCTCTCTTTGATCCATGCTGGATCTAGGTTTCTCCCTAAAATCTGTGCTGGTCCGAGGTTTATCTAGTTGATCCGATATAGATCCCAATCCAGAGTTTTGTCGCGATGACTTCTCAATAGCTGCAATGAATTTCTTGAGATGCTTTATGTATTGAGGGTAAAGTTCCAGGTCACAATGGTTTCCTCCCTTAACCCACAAGGGTTCATATTTTTGTTTACAATGTTCCCAAAGTTGCTTCCCATGGGAGCAATCCACTACATCATCAGCAGTTCCCTGAAAGATAAACAGTACATCTTAATATATATACATTCTTGAAACACTGATAGCGTTATCCAAATAGTAGAGACATTTAAAAACAGCTGACCAATGACACGAGTGTTCTAATTCATTACTACATTAATTCTATATTGACAAAGTCATTTTCACTTCAGATACATTAAGAAAATTTTCATGACTTATTAATAAGGAATGGAAGGAAAAACATGTTTTACTGGTACCAAACTTGCCCAGGTTGGCTACAAGTACATTCCAAAATGTGCATCTACGTGCCAATGTGTAATAGAACCTCAACTAAGCATATTACCATGTTGATGGGACATTAATAGGGTAGGAATCAATTAGGGTAGTATATTTTGAAACAAAGAATATGGCAGGCAAGCAGGAATCTGATTCTGTTGGTGATGAGATAAGAAGGAGAATTAGGAAGGAAAAATAAGAAGGTTTTAGGTGAGGATTAGGAACGGAGGAAAGCGATGAAAGCAGATTTTCCCCTGGAGATTGATTATGCAATACTGCAGTGATTTTGTCATTTTCCATTTATGTTACAAGTATCAGTCATTAGTATTTTGTACTAAGTACTAAACCGATGGACTGATACAGATAACACATTGATATGAGCACTATTCAGCAGCAGAAATAACTTAGATTTCTTAAATTATAATAGTGTTCCACTTTCAAGTCCTATCAAAGAAATATAGCACAACTGCCGTAACTACATTAATAATGATTGAGAAATATTAATACAAAGCTCAAATGGAGTAATGGACATCCACAACATGGTAAATGAACTTTGTAATCAGCATGGCTACCAGGAATATATTAACGAACAAAGCCATACAGCTGGATTTGGTTCAAGCAATTGATTATCAAAAAAGATGAAAGTATGTACAAAAAAGTTACACAATTTATATTAGTTTTAATCAGAGAGGGCCCACAACTCATATTGCAAAAGAAAAGAATCTCATAAAGTTTGTTAGTCGAAAAGGGGAGGGCCTACAACTTAGATAGCAGAAGGAAAGATTCTCATAAAGCATGAGTCACCAAAAGAAGGTTAAACGTAAAGATCAATATTACCATTTGAAAAATTACTACATAATAGTAAGTTCATGTGTACAATATAACAATGCAACACAACAACACAACTAAATTTTTAATTAGGAAAACAAGTATACTCACATGAATGACCAAAACTGGACAATTTACCAAGGGAATTTTGTCAATGTTCTGCACCAAACATCCAAACATCATTAAAACTAAGTTGCAAACTTGATTGAACATTGTGAATAATCAATTCAGCATTGATAGAGATAAAACCTTATAAATGTCAAACCAGTATGTCCGCTTCACAGGATACATGACTCGAAGGCCAGATAATATTGGACTGTGGAGAATAACAGCCCTAAGGTTTGGTAGACGGGTAGCCAAATCGGTGGTAGGTCCGCTACCAACAGATTGCCCATACAGGATAATATCTTCCTCTTTTGCTCCATAGTTCTCAATCAGGCACTTATAAGCAGCTTCTATATCTGCATAAGTGTTCTGCTCACTGGGCTGTCCAGAAAATAGCACATTGTTGAACTGACTCTCCCATTCACATAAAACAAATATCAAGCTATTATACTACACATAATGATCACTGATTAATCCACCTGTTTCTTTTTTCCATTGTTATTACTTTCAACTTCGGAAATATATATATATATACATAATGTCCAATAATCCATCAAGTTAGGATTGTAAGAAGGAATCCTCTTTTTCTTTCTTCTATAATTTAATAATTTTGGTTTCTAAATAGAGGATGCTTATGAAAAAAAAGAGCCGGGGGGGTTGGGGGGGGGGGGGGGGAGGAATCACTCTGTAATTTTCCCATTATTTCTTCCTTTAAGAAAAGTAAACTAAAAAAAAGAGGGTAACGTAAAATAAAAGTAAATAATTTCTCCATCCAATTTAGCTAACATATTTGAAATTCCAGTCAACTAAGAGGAAGTACTTCGAGCCTCAAGGGTCAAAATTTCCAAATACACAATAACCTCACGTCATTAAATAGAATGGTTAATTAAAACCAAGTCAATCCCAAAAATAGAAAAAATACATCCAGCTAAGATATAAACAAGGAGCTAATCCAACAAAAAAACAACAACATAAATAATAATAATATTATTAATATTATAATAACAACAACATCAACAACAACGACAGCAACAATAACAGCATACCTTCCCAGATGACTGGCCATATCCAGAATAATCATAACTACAACCACAAAAAGGAAAAGAAAAAACAAATCATGAATTGGCCATAATAATAATAATAATTCCAATTCAAGCAACAAGCATTCAATTCGCATCACATCACATCAAATAAGCACACTACATCAAACAACTTCACATGGCAAGCAGAAACATAAAAATGAAACTTTTTTTAAAAAATCAAACAAAAATCCAAAACAATTTCATAAACAACCACAACAATAACAACAACAATAATTCAAATTCCCATCACATCACGAATTCACGATGCATAATAATTGGAGGATCACGTGAAGGGCACGTGGAGGAAGAGAAGAGAAGAGCATACACATACCCCAAGAGGTTAACCCGGAGGTGGAGGCTGAGCTCGCAAAAGAGGTCGTACATCTGGCCGAGATCGGCGGCGTTGCCGTGAGAGTAAAGGAGCGTAAGTGCGGCGGAAGGGTTCCTTATGTAAACGGCGACGATGCTGTTCCCTCTCCGCGTCATGAGCTTCAAAACATCGACGTTTTCCCTGGCCGACACCCCGCTCATCGTCGCCTTGCCCGTCGACTCCTCCACCACCACCTCATACGACGGCGGATTCGGCGGAAAGAACGCGAACTTGGCCGCCATCGATGACGTGACCGCCCCCATTTACGAAAGTAGGTAGCTAATTACAGTGAAGCGCTTTGGTGCGTGATGATTGTGATGTGATGTTATGTTATGTTAGATTTGTTAGGGTTTGGCGAATTTGGGAATTTGATAGTATTTGAAATTTGGATATCTGAGGTTTGGTGTGAGTGTGTGTTGGGGCCAACTGTGAAGAGAGTTAGGAGCGGCGTGGAAAAGGAGGCAGCACGTGTGTGAGAGAGAGAGAGAGAGAGTGGTGGTGATCATGGCTCTCAAGTGAGAGTTTTTGGAAGATACTTACCTTGCTTATTGGTTGACACGTGTCCCTATAGGGGTTGTTTTGGACCTTTTTCTTTTGCTGATCTCAAATTTCAATGTTGTGGATTAGTCAATTTCATCAACATCCATCATTCTATTCATAATTTGATCCCTATACCAATCAAATGGTATAGTTTTTTATATTCACCTCTAAAAAATCGTAGATTCGAATTTTTTTATTTTTGATAAAAAAAAGGTAAATTGATACAAATAAATGAAAGTTTGTATTTTTTTTGAAAAGATTAATTATTTTGTGTTTTTATAGTAAAAATTTAATATATAATATCATGACAATTAAAATAATTATTTTTTATATTAATTATATAAATATTTATTTAAAAAAATAAATATAATTATATAATTATATAAAATATTTTACATTATTAATATATTAAAATTAAATTTTTTTTGTTAAGGGTGTTATAAATGAAAAATTTAATAAAAATGCAAAATAAATATTGTTTACACATTTAATATATTGAAAAAAATAACATTTTAGTCTGAGGTTTTTCTCTTTTATACTTTTATTAAATAATGTTTTTATGAAAATATTTAGCTCAATCTAATAAATATTTATTCATTAAATGCTAATATTGTTTTTATGAGGATTTTTTTTGAAAAAAATCAATAATTTTCTATTTTTTATCTTACTTTTAGAGTTTGTTTGAATGAGTTTTTAAAAAAAGATTTTTTTCGAATTATCTTTTTCTAAAAGATCTTATGAAAAAGTAAAAGTAATTTTATGTTTGAATTTTTCATATAAAAAGATCCTTTTATTTATCAATTATGTTTGGATATAACAATATAAAAATACTTTTTTTTGTTTATTACGTAAAAAATATTTTATTTTATTTTTCTAATACTTTTATTTTTACTATTAAAAATTTTTCAAACACACTAAAAAAATAAAAAAAGATCTTTTTTATTAAATTTTTTTTTTATCATGGCGCCCAAACAAACACTTACTCCGGCTAAATTTTTAATTGTTGTTGATCTACTATTTAATTAATTGATCATTTGTTAAAAAAATCACTTTTCTAACCAAACTATTTTTTTCTAATCAAAAGTTTCAGCAAGAAGAAAGTTTTGCTTACTCAGTTTAGGTTTAGGGTTAGCCATACTTGATAATGAAACCACTTAAAAGAGTTATAGAGGTTGATGTGATATATTTTGCTACATAAATATTTTAATTTGTTATGATAGTATTTTATAAAATAAACCAATGGTAATTACCAAAATATATATAAACTTTTTAAATTCTATTGAACCAATTTTCTATTTTTCATTAAAAATATTTGCTTTAATATTTCCCTGTATAAATAAGTATATCTAGAACACTTATATTTCAGTATTTAATATACACATATACTATTATACTAATATTTCTCATATTATTTCTTTGTACAGTTTTGTTAGCAATTCCCTTCTAAGCCGACATGACACACAATTAAGTGAACATGCTTCCCAATTATTTTATTTGTCACGTGAAATCTGCATAGTTATTATCTCCTCCAAATGCATCAAACAAAATGCAACTTGGATTAGACTGCACGAGTTATTATTAATTCATTTGTCTATTTAAATAAATATTAAAAATTTAAATTTTATTTGATATATATAACAATTCAATAAATAATAACAATAAATTTTTAATTAAAATTTAGATTCGTAATGAATTAATTTTAAATTTTTCGAATTATAAAACACTAAAGTTAAAAAAATGCATAAAACAAAGAAAACGAAGCTTCCCACTTTGAAATTTACTGAACCCTAATTTAATATTGTTAACCAGTACTTTTGTAGGACCTTTTTGGGATCCAAACTTTACATTTAAAAAAAAAAAAAACACTCTGGATAGTTGATACCACATTACTTAATCTTTTCTCAACAAAAGCAATTATTTTAGGCCAGCCTAATCAATTATTGTGGTCCATCTGATGAGTTTAAACTTTGAACATCCCCAATAAATTGCTTTAATGATATACTTTGCCCCCACTACACTGCAATGGTTACAATTACATACATGGCTGCCTAATTACCTGCCAGAATTGCTTCAAAATATGGTCCAATTTTCCAGCTTAGTACACTCTATTCTTATTTCTCATATTGAGTTTGTTGTCCCGTTTACTAAACGGGTAATTCATGCTTTAGAATGTAACTATAATTTAACTTGGTGTTTGACTTTTTTACAATTTTAGTTAGTTTCTAAAATATATATATATGTATATTTTGTAATTTTATTAAGGTTCTGAAAATTAAACCGATCAGTAAATTACTTTAGTTACTGTTTATTAGTTTATAGGTCTAATCGGTCTAATAATAGTTTAACTAAAATAATTATTTTATAATAAAATAATAAATAAAATATAAATAAATATACTAAAATAGAATTATATTCTAACACAAACTTTAAAATATATTATCCAAATTAAAAGTATTACATCACTCAAATTATTATAATCTTATCCAAGAACAAACTAAATAAATATCCAAATGTTAAATATTCAAATATTAAAGGCAAATATTAAAATTTGTTATTAATCATCAAAATCAAAAGACAAAAGCCATAGTAAAAAACCTTCAACTACTTGGTTGGATCACACATTCTTAAATAGTAATTTTTTCGTTACTCTTAAACATCTCTTTTAATTTTGTTAGGAACAATTCTTCAATTAAATAATCAAAGTACAATATAAAGAATACAAAAAATTAAGCTACACACAACATAAGAATACAAAAACAATATAAAAAATAGCAACACAACAAACAAACAGCACTATAAAAAAAATCAACAATAAAAAACAATAAGAACAAACACACCAGTGAACAAACATCAACAATCAAAACCATCAAGAACAAATAGTAATAATCAGCAACAACAATAAACACAATACTGAACAACTAAATAAAAAATACATCTTAACAACAAGAATAGTTCCATAATTGTTTTAAAATAAAATAATTTAAATTACTGATAACAGAAAAACTTAAGAAAATCATTACTCATAACAAGAACAACTCAATAATGTTCAATAATATTCATTACTCATCATCAGTAATAAAAATTAGTATGCAATTAAATCATTAATCATGAATGAACAAACTAAATTATATTGATTCAAGAAACCTAAGAAAACTCAAAACAGATATAAGCAAGAAATTAGTTATAAAAAAAACAATGAACAAAATAGAGATATAGGATTTCAAATGAGGGAGAGGAAGCTCAGATGAAAGGTTGAACAGCAGCGAAAGCTCAACCAAAACAGAGGTCGAAGCGTGACGATAACAGCAGGCTGGAGCAGAAACGAGGACTTGAAGCAAGCTTGAATAAGCGACGAAGAGGGAACACTGCGACAGAAGCAAGGCGATGATATAAAGGCAGCAGAATCTCATAACAGCCGCGGAAGAGGTTGCGACGAAGTTCAGGGAGCTAGTGCCGGCGGGACAGTGGCTGCACGACGAAGATAGGAGGTTGCGACGAAGTTCAGTATAGTGGCTTCAAAGTTCGAATGATGGCTGCGCAATGGAGGGGAAGGAAGTTGCGACGGTGGCTTTGAGGTTGTGACAACGGCTTCAAAGTTGCGACGACAGCGATAGCAAGGCAGTGGCTGGACGGAGAAGGACAAGGAGAGTGGCTAAGGCTAAGTGACGAGAGTAAAGACTGAAAAATGGCTTTGGCTGTTGCGCATTAGGAACTTAGGGTTTGTGGGTTCCAATCTGAGTCTGAACACAAACCAAACAACGTCGTCTAGATAAATTTTCAAAAAACCAGTCGAATTGTGGTTCGATTCGGCCGACCAGTTTCTAACCGATTCAACGGTCTAAAAATGATTTCTAATTTTTCTAATTTTGACATTTAACCAATTCGTTTTTTGTTTCGGTTAACAATTTGATCGGTTCAAACAGGTCGGTTCAAACCAATTTTCATAATCTCGGATCTTATTTAATCTTTTTTGAGATTATATAGAGAGATTTAATAATATAATGTTCACAACTATTTTGCTATATCCTTCTTACCTACTGTTGTGTCATTATTATATTTTGAATTAACTAAGTAAAACAGAAATTAGTTTAATTTAAAATTAATACATAAATATTTGATTTTAATTACATTTTTAGCTTTTATTAATGATTAGTACACAATATTTTATTATCATCAGTAATCACTGTTGGACCACCATTGCTATTAGACTACCTCTGATCGCCACCAGATCACTGTCAACCACCTCCTGACTTCTGTCGACCATTGTCGGACCTCTACCACCTCTTTGAATCCTTCTATTTTATATTAATATTTAGAGGTAAAACTAATTTTATATATTTTTAACACACTAAATTCTATAAAAAAAAAGTTTGAGTTTATTAGTTATAATGTTAATTTATGAAATTTACAATTCAATTCCTATTTTTTATCCATTATAAACATATAATTTAATTTTGAAATTAAATCAATTTAAATTTCATAAATACATTAAAAAAAATCAAATTATATACAGTATACACTAAAATTTAATCATCTGTATAAATATATATATATATATATATATAAATTAATATAAAATTTGTACTCAAAATAATTAAATAAAATATGTATTTATATAAAATTATATGATAACTAATTTGGTGACTAATTTTTAATGTGTATATAATATTTAAAAAAAACATTAAACATGGGTATAGACAAAATTTTTTATCATAACATGTGCCTTGATTATTAAGAGTCCCACCAGAATATGACCCTTATTACCGGAATATACTGCAGTAGTGCTTTTAATTAAAGCCTCACCCACAAAAATTTATGTTGATTTAAAACACCTAAATTCTGTGAATAACTTATTTAGTCTCATTATATGTACAGAAGTTATTAGAATTGAATTGGGTTGAGCCAATTGCATTAAAACGAATTTTCATAAAGAAACGACGAGGTCGTATCACGCATGAAACATGTTAAATTAAACTAGGTATATTTGGAATGTAGTTTATAAAACTACACTTATTATTAGATAAAGATAGATGCCATTGTTAATTTAATTTGCGGTTGAAGGTTCTAATTAATTTCTAATCAGTAAATTAAATTTTTGAAAGAACAGAAACACGTACTTTGTCAAAACTGTGTATATATGCATGTACAAGTCTTTTTTGATGGGCGTGTAATCTTTTCAGCATACTCATTAATTCGATAATTACTAATTAGTTACCATTCAACTACTACACTTCCCGAATTAACAGTTCTCTTTATTTTTTTTTCGTCTTGTCCAAATTAACATATTTTGTTGGTATTGCGTCTTGTCCAAATTAACAAGTAATACATATATGTATAGAGTAATGGGCCTTCACTAGCTAAGTCAACCCAAATCAACAGGAGAGACTTCTGAGAACTTCGGGTTCTTCTCCAAATAAAGGGAGTTAACTTTAACTTTGAATCCACCACCAGATTCTCCTTCTCACATAACACTTTCTCCTCTTGAACCATCATAATCACCCAAACCTGAAACACACAAAATTCAAATCCTTATTTTTCTTGCAACATGAACAACATCGAAGGTAAAGTCATAAAGCTTAATAAGCCTGGAGAGCTGGGATATAAAAAAGATTGCTTAAATGTAGTGGGCAAGGTAATAAGTGACAAGGAGATAAAGTTCAACACATACAAGAATGCCTTGCTGGGAATGTGGGGAAACCCTCAAGGAGTGGCAGTTATAGACATTGGATGGAAGAAGATGTTAATCAGCTTCAAAGACAGGAAGAAAGGACTGCAAATCATGCAGAATGGACCATGGAATGTCAAAGGAAATATGGTAAATCTTAGGCTATGGAGGGAGGGCGAGTCAGTTTTTGAAGTTGACCATGATTACATGGAATTCTGGGTTCAGGTGCATGGCATTCCACATAACTTCATGGAGAAAGAAACAGGTATTCTCATCGGAGAGATGTTAGGAGTTTTAGCAGAAGTGGAAGAACCGAAGACAGATGGAGTCTTGAGGAGAGCTTATCTGAGAATCAGGGTGAGCATTGACATTACTAAGGCTTTACCTACAGGATTCTGGTTAGAAAGAGATAACATGCCACCGTTGTGGGTTTACTTCAAGTATGAGAGACTGTCGGACAGCTATTGCTTCAACTGCGGCATACTTGGGCATGAGAAGAAAACATGCAAGAATCCGACAACCATGGCATGCTGGGATCCAACCAAGAAGAAATATGCTCCGGGACTGGGAGTAAGCCAGAGTCGAACAGGTCCAATCATGGGAGGAAGCACCTCAGAACAAGGAGGATGGAGGCAGAATGGGGAAGAAAAGGCGCGTGAGCAAAGGAACCCTGAGAGAGAGAGTAGCGAAGAAAGAAGCTCTGAGGAGAGTAGGTTTATGACACAGAGAGTCTCACAGCAGAAAATCCGGGAGGAAAGCGTATGGGAAAATCAAATGAGGAGAGAGGAAGAAATGGCAGACGCAGAAGAGCAGGTAGAAGAAGCTCCTAGAATCCCTGATTTGCAGGAGGAGGGAGATATGCAACCAGACCTAGGTGCTGCCTATAAAATAAACAACCTAATTAAAGAAATAAGGGAGAGGAAGAATGAATGGGCCAACATCCAAAAGGCCCAGAAGGAAGAAAGGAGGAAAGAAGCCAAGGAAACAGATGCAAATGAATATACAGGGGAAATTGGGCCTAAAACAAGGGCCTTATACCAGCAAGCAAGGAAAGGTGATGGAATTGGGCTGAATACAACTGAAGGGGAAGAAGTGAACAGCTATAAGATAGGAGAATGGCATATGGGCCAGGGAAACAAAGAAAAAGAAACCATTGGCCAAGAATTAAAAAGGCTTATGCTAGCAGGAAAGTGGACCAAACAAGCGTGTGAAACCAACAGAGAGGAAGCAGAGAAGAATGCATTAAGAAGTCCAGCTGAGGAAACACAGAATGCAAAACAAAAAGAAGTGGATCAACAAGTCAAGCCAGGGGAGAACATCTATTATGTTGAGCTAGCAAGTGATGAAGATGAAGAGAAAGGAGAGGAAGCACAGACAGATTGGGAAACAGCACTAGCAAAAAAGTTGAAGCTCAAGCTGAATTTGAAGAGGAAACGAGAAAATGAGAAGATTCCAATGCTAACTTATAGGGAGGAGCAGGAGGATCAAGAAGACAGAGAACCCAAGAAGACAAAAAACAACTTCAACACCAAGGCTACAGGGGAGTATCAATTAGTCAAACATGGTTCTGACCAGATTATAGGAACACAAATGGCTGAGGAGGCGGGCCTAAGCATGCCCCAACCTCAGCCATGAGTATCATTAGCTGGAACTGTCGGGGAATAGCGGCTGCCCCGACAGTCTCTGAGTTACTTAATCTGTGTAAAAAAGTAAAGCCGCATATAGTGTTTTTAATGGAAACTAGAGCCAATCAAGAAAGAATGAATAGGATAAGAAGAAGGCTGAATTTTGATAAGTTATTTTGCGTAGAACCCCGGGGCTTGTCCGGTGGGCTATGTTTGTTATGGAAGTCTAATACTAATATCAATGTTTATGAGTGGTGTGATAACTATATTAAAGCTAGTATTAACATCAATAATGGCATGAATTGGCAGGGAGTATTTGTGTATGGAAATCCAGTTTTCAAGAAGCGAAGAAGACTATGGCAGGAGTTAACGGTTAATAATGGGAGCAGGGAAGAACCTCAAGCGTTTTTGGGGGACTTTAATGATATTCTAAATCAAGATGAAAAGGTAGGTCTCCATCCACAACCAAGAATTTATTTGAATACTTTTAAAAGGTTTGTAGATGAGAATCTTTTAATGGATATTGATCTTAAAGGGAGTAGGTACACTTGGTATAGTAACCCAAGAAATAACTTTGTCACTAGGGAAAGGCTAGATAGGGTGTTAGTGAATTGGAAATGGTTGAATATACATCAGAATGCTACTCTAAAAGCCGCTCCGGCCATAAGTTCGGACCACTGCGCCCTTATTTTGGAAACACAACCGAGAGATTGGATAAAAAAAGAATTCAAGTTTGAGGCCTTTTGGGCTGAGCATGAGGAGTGTGAAGAGGTAATTAGAAGAAGTTGGGAGCATCAAGTAGAAAACAGAAACTGGTGGAGTCAGTTTAACAGAAACAGGAGCAAATGCATAAGGGAATTGATAGAGTGGAGCAGGAGAAAGTTCAAAAGAGCAGATAAAGAGTTAGAAAAAAAGAAAGAAGAGCTACATCAACTGCAGGAGGGTAATATGACAGACAGAGATCAGAAAAAAGAAAAGGAATTGAAGAACCAGATAACTGAGCTTTGGAAACAAGAAGAGAAATATTGGGGGCAAAGATCAAGGTTGAAATGGCTAAAATGGGGAGACAAAAACACGGCTTTCTTTCATGCAACAACCATACAAAGAAGAATGAGGAATAGAATAGACAAATTAAAAAATGAGGCTGGACATTGGATTCAGGGAGACAGAGACATAATGAGCCTAGTAGAAACACACTTCACCAAATTGTTCACTTCAGAAGGGGATAGGAACATAGAAGATTGCATAAGAGAAATTCCTACAAGGGTTACAAATGAGATGAACGATGAACTGATGGGAGAGATAAAAGATGAGGAGATCAAGAACGCAGTTTTTAGCATGGGAAGATTAAAGGCCCCGGGACCAGACGGGTTAAACGGACTTTTTTTCCAAAAACATTGGGACATTTTGGGTAAGGAAGTGTGTGGAGTCGTGAGGGAAATCTTTGAAAAAGGCAGGTTACCAGAGGACATAGGAGAAACAATTGTGGTTTTGATTCCCAAAGTTAAGCAACCGGAAAGCTTGAACCATCTAAGACCCATAAGCTGCTGTAATTTCATATATAAGGTTGTAACTAAGGTTTTGGTTGGAAGGTTAAGGAGAATTCTTGATGTCATCATATCTCCAGTGCAGAGCGCATTTATAAAAGGCAGACTAATACAAGATAATATAGTAGTTGTGCAGGAAGTTTTCCACAAATTGAACAGAAAAGGAAATAATGGAAGCAATGACATAGCCATCAAATTGGACATGAACAAGGCTTATGACAGACTGGAATGGAATTTCTTGCAAAGGGTTTTGGAAAAGTTTGGCTTCAGCAGAGAATGGGTGAGACTGATGATGAGTTGCGTTAAGAGTGCCACTTATAGATTCAAAATCAATGGAAAATTGACAGCTAAGATCCACCCTCAAAGGGGACTCAGACAAGGAGATCCTTTATCGCCCTATCTATTTATCCTAGCAGCGGAAAGCTTTACCATACTGATGGAAAAGGCGTTGACTAATAACCTCATTTCAGGAATTAAATTAGCCCCAACTGCACCGGTCTTAACTCACCTATTATTCGCGGATGATTGTATCATTTTTGCTGAAGCGCAAGAAGAGGAGATTTACCAAGTAATTCAGATCTTAAACAAGTACACAGAAGCATCAGGACAGAGAATAAACATTCAGAAATCAGGTCTGATCTTCGGAAGGCAGGTATCAATTCAGAGGAGAGTTAATATTGAAGAAATCACAGGAATGGCATCGTGGGAAGAACCAGGAAAATACTTAGGATTACCAGCTACATGGGGCAGATCCAAGAACAAGGCGCTAGAATGGATACAAGAGAAGATTTTAGATAAAATGCAAGGATGGAAAGAAAAACTTTTAAATCAAGCGGGGAAGGAGGTTTTGATAAAAGCTGTTATACAAGCGATTCCAGTCTATACCATGAACATTATCAAATTTCCCAAGTCTTTTCACAGAAAAATCGAATCAGCAATTGCGAAATTCTGGTGGACTAACTCAGGCAAGGATAGAAGTATTCACTGGAAGAGCTGGACAAATATGACTAGAAGCAAACTGAACGGAGGATTGGGTTTTAAGGATTTTGAGTGCCAAAACACAGCTCTCTTGGCTAAGCAAACTTGGAGGCTCCTAAAAGAAGAAGATGCAATATGGGCTCGGATTCTAAAGGCCATTTATTATCCTAATTGCAGCCTATGGGAAGCGGGGAGAGGAAGGAACGCATCATGGATATGGAAGAGCATATTGGAAGGCAGAGATTTTCTTAGAAGGAAGGGTAGGTGGAGTGTAGGAAGCGGAACAGGAATAGATATTTGGGAAGATAATTGGGTGATTGGAATAGGAAAATTGAGGAGAATTGGAGAAACTCAGCATAGGAAAG
Source organism: Arachis stenosperma (assembly GCF_014773155.1). Classification (NCBI taxonomy): domain Eukaryota; kingdom Viridiplantae; phylum Streptophyta; class Magnoliopsida; order Fabales; family Fabaceae; genus Arachis; species Arachis stenosperma. The sequence continues at coordinate 146,996,659 of NC_080380.1, read as the reverse complement.
TCAGCGAGCTAATAAGAGAAGGCGAGGGCTGGGATTTACAAAAAATTAGGGACATTTTTCATGGGGAAGAGCTTGAACTGATAACTAGAACGCCCATCAGCTTGATCAACAAGAAGGACCATCTTATTTGGCCATATAGGAATGATGGACAGTACTCAGTCAGATCAGGATACCAAGCAGCAAAGGAGGAGAAAGACACAAGGATGGAGACAACGCAAGGAAAAGCTTCATCAAGCCACAACTTGAAGGAGATTTGGAAGAGGATTTGGAGATTACCGGTTCCGGAAAGGGTCAAAATGTTTCTTTGGAAAGCGGTGCATGGAATTCTACCAGTGAACGCAAATTTACATCAGCGCAGGAGTACACCAACACCTATATGCAGCATATGCCAGGAACAAGAGGAGACTACAGAACATATGTTGTTATTGTGCCCATGGACTAGAGCGGTGTGGTTTGGTTCTAATCTTCAAATTGTGCCTAAAGCTTCTAATGTAAGAACATTTGAACAATGGTTAATGACTACAATGGACAAAATCAAGGCTGAGACAGGAAATGAACATGAAAAAGTATTGTGCAACCTAGGATGCATATGTTGGTGCATTTGGAAGGCAAGAAACAAACACATTTTTCAGCAAACAAAACTCAATCCACAACAAACAATAATTCAATCACAACAGATTGCAGCAGAACACATAATAGCAACAAAGGAACTAAACAGAGACAACAATGATATAACAGGAAGGAATGGAGAGAAGAGAAGAATCACCTGGAGGCCTCCTCCTCGCAGCAAGGTAAAAATCAACATAGACACGGCCTTTCACAGGGAAAGAGGAATTGCAGCATCAGCAGCTATAATCAGGGACTGGCAAGGAAAAATCATTACAGGAACAACATCAATATTCAAAACAACATTGGTTTTAGCAGCTGAAGCACAAGCATATAGAGAAGCTATTATTCTCACAAAAAATCTCCAGATAAGTAACTGTATAATCGAATCAGATTGCTTACCCCTAGTTCAAGCGATCAAGGCCAGAACGCCCTTAGCTGAAGCAGATGCAATAATCAGGGACATTCTGCTTATGCTGGAAGAAGCGCCAGATGTAGGAGCTACTTGGACTCCACGCGAAGGCAACGTCTTAGCTCACCAACTGGCAGCGATGGCAGCAGCAAATCAGCTTCAGAGGCGTTGGGCAGTATCTCCGCCTGTACAGGTCAGGAACATAATCAGAAAGGAAGCCGGTTTCGCCAATATTCACAACAAACATCACAATCAAATTCAAGACAACCAGATTTCAGCTTCAACCAACCTTCAACAAGATCGAAATGATGAACCATTACAGGGGCGGGTGGAATCTGAAACCTGGGTTAGGCATGTAGCTCAGGGGGATCGGCAACCTCAACTGACGTTTTCCCTAAGTCCAACGAATGACTCCACCATGGATAATAGCGTCACAACGGCGAAGCTCGAGGGTAGGATTCAACCCAGATTTCTGTCTAGGCAGAACCACGATCGGCACAGGAGCGGCAGCGGAGGAACTACGAACACGCGATCACCATTTGAAGGAAGAATTCAACGAAGCCAACAGCAAGGCATTACAAGATCAGCTCCATGCAAGAAGGTTCCGTTGTCGACGGCGAGGCGTGAAGAAGAAACACGCCCAACATGATACAATCGGGCAGAGAGGGTGGAGAGAAGAGCGAATTCGGGTTTAGGGTTAGGTTTCCAGGCTTGGGCGGGTTCGGGTTGCGGGTTGAGAGTCGGGTCAGTTTTTCTGGCCGTGGCCAAGTCCAAAAAAAGAAACCGAATCTAAGAAGATACCTTCTTGACCAAAAAAAAAAAAAAAAGAATCTAAGAAGATACCTTGGAGCTATAAGTTCATCATAAACCAGAAGGAAGGAGAAGAAAGATTCAAGAATGTAATAGAGAGAATACAAGACAAGTTAAAGGGATGGAAGGCAAACTGTTTGTCATTAATGGGAAGGATATAACTCTGACCAAAGCGGACACATCATATGTCAAATTTGTTGTACTAATTTGGAGTCTAATGAATAAAAGGAGGATCTATCTAACTTATAATATCAAGAGTGAACACCCAACTCAACCTCTGTCCTTTTTTTTCTATGGACATCACGGTCTTTGCCCAAAAAAAAGGGATATATCGGTCTCTGTCCCATACTTTTGTGAGACTTCCCGGTCCTTCTATCACATCCCCTGACCAAAACAGACGGAACTTGCCTACGTGTCAGTTAACGTTGCTGAGTTGGAAGTTAATAGTCTGTTAAGTTTCACGTGGCCATTAGAAAATGGACAGGGGTCGATTTGTCCCCTTTTGGTGACCTAAAACAACGTCGTTTTAGTGGTTCTCGCCACGTGCTATTAGGGAATGGTAAGGGGTCATTCTGTCTCGCTCTAGAAACCAAAAACGACCTCGTTTTTAGTCTTCACTGAAATACAATGGTTTGAAAGTGATTCGATGCTGCTAATCTCTCACTCTTCTCCCAATCCAAATACAAACCCTAGGAGACCATGATTGGTAATGGAGAGCGTTGTTCATCATCAAACCCACGAAGTAGAGACGATTCAGGCTGGGGCCTAAATTCTGGTGGGAATGCTGGAGCTCCGAGGAAGAAAAAATGGGTTGCCCCAATTTGTTATTGTGGTTCTCATGCAATATTGTTCATGTCAGGGACGGTGAAGAATCCAGACAGATTATTCTTTCGCTGCCCAAAATTCAAGGTAGTTTTTGAGGATTTAGCTAATTTTTTGTTTTCAATTTCTATTACACAGATGATAACAAATGTTAAACATTTTTGTAGACTGAAAAATGGCATTGCAACTTCTTTGCATGGCTAGATGATTATGTATCTTCATGTGGTGAGAATGCTAACAAGGCTGTCTCATTTGGGCATCAAAGCAGAAGCATAATCGATTGGAAGGCCATGGTTATGTGGTGGATAACAAAGTTAATGAGTTAGAGAAAAGATTAATTGGTTTGGAGGATCATTTAGATTACTGCAGACTGAAAATGGGTGAAAGTAGTTGTATTAGGTATGGATTTAATTTGCTAGCATTTCTGGATGGGGTTGTAATTGCAAGCTTGTTTAGAGCAAGTGTGTAGGAATTTGATAGCTGAATTTTGTTATTTCACTGAGTTGAGTTGTGAACAACACTTTTGATGATGAATGAAGCAGGAATTATTGTGTTGAATTTATAAAATTTGAACCATGGCCTGTGATGAATATGTTAAATCTCATCCCTATATTGATAGATAATGGCATATATGTCATGACATAAATTTAACAAATATGCATGCTAGCTAAGTAGCACTAAGTATCTATAGTCAAAGAAAGATCCATGTTAATATATTGATAATTAAGGAACAATACAGTTGTTGAAACAACTTAACACATAATATGCCATTCAAAATATGGACAGCAACATGGCCCTGAGTCAGATAACCAAAATATAAGAATCTCAACCAAAAGCCCTATGCCTAAAACCAGTAGTAGTAGTAAGTAGCATAACATATAAGGGGGACAAATCGACCCCTGCCCATTTTCTAATGGCCACGTGAAACTTAACATACTATTAACCTCCAATTCAGCAACGTTAACTGACATGTAGGCAAGTTTCGTCTGTTTTGGTCAGGGAATGTGACGGAAGGACCGGGAAGTCTCGCAAAAGTATGGGACAGGGACCGATATGTCCCTTTTTTTTGGACAAGGGCCGTGATGTCCATCGAGGAAAAAGACAGGAACCGGGTTGGGTGTTCACTCTAATATCAACCGCTATCAATTACATTCTTTTTAATGGTTATTGGGTAAAAGAATAGATAACATTGAGATTTGGATCCGTAGAAATACAGGTAGTAGTCATTCGGATTGGTTGTGTATTGCACAACATAATTTAATTACAATATTTTTGTCACAACCGCCGCAAAACAGTATATCAGCGGTTCCACAAATGTGCAAGTTAGGGGGTGGAGATTTGATTTTGCGACAGTTCTAATAAACCGCGGGTACAAATGCAACAAATCAGATAATTGATTTTGCAGCGGTTTTAAGCGGTTTTAAAACCACCGCTAGTTGGTAAGAGGATTTTAAAAAAATTGCGGCGGTTTTAAAATCGCTGCAAATCTATGTAGGGTTTTTTTTTAAAATGTGTCGATTTTGAACCGCCGCAATTTCATACATAAGCTTAAAAAAAAGCTTATTCATAATTATTTTGCTAATTGCTTTTTTTTTAACCACTTAAGTACTTATCTGCATAATAGTTATAATTTAAACACATCCACAAAAGACTATGATTAATAAACATGTCGAACAATAAAGGGCAGAGTACGATGGCTATATTACTATAACACCAAGTGATAACAATGGATGAAAAATTACAAATTATTCACAACACTAGCAACCTTTCATTCTGTGATGAATATAGCAACCTTTCAGATTGTTGCAACGTATAACTGTCATATTTCCTAGACCTTCAGTTTCTAAAACCTTTTCAGCTTGGTTTGGTACAACATAAGTTCTGTAGCTTAGCTTTACCACAGTGTTTACCTTTTTCTCTATTTTTGGAACCTGCATCGTCAAATAATTAGACCGATAGATTACCAAGCTGACCTAATATATAAACAAATAAACCAGACAACTAATTTGTTAAAATTTGACTTAATATATAAAAGCAACCTGCAGTTCTTGGAAGCTTCAAAAAAGGGTATTGTTTCAAACATCTTTAAAGGAAATGAAAATTATGAAAGCTAAAGATCTGATGGAACAAATAGATATGATGTCCTCAATTTTATTGTAGAATGCATGGTTCTAGTTAAATTCAATGAAGCTCTAGTAAATAGTTTAGTGAAGAAGTAGTAAAAATTATTTAGCTACATGTATTGTTTGTCAAAAGCATACCAATCAAATGATCAGGTCTAAAACATGGGCAAATAATATAATTTTTGTATCATTTTTAGAAGATGCCAACAGAAAATCATACAGGAGATCCAACAAAAACTGGTGAGAAAATATTAAAAAGGAAGTTTTGATAACTGAAAATAGGATGCAACATTAGTATATTTCAGTAGAATGGCCAGCACAACACTGCTATTGAAGACTCTAAGTTAATGGCCAGCACAAAATTGCTATTGAAGACTCTAAGTTAAGCTTTCAAATATTTAAGTGGCAAAATTTTAATGAAAAGAACTTGCTCACCCTGTGCAGCTCTCCACCGAGGCCAACTTCGCCTATGAATGCAACACCTTTTGGGATAGGGAACTCCATGAAACTGGAGAGGGAAAAAGGAAAAAAAGGGTTGGAGATGGATAATGAGTAGTGAGTGGGAAAGAAAGAACAGCTAAAACAGTCCAGTTCACTTATTCAACATGAGCTTTAAGAATTATTTATCCAAACAAGGAACATGAAATGGTTCATAGCAGCATCTTTGAACCTCATTTTTCATAAGCATTGTTAGTCCAACAAATTTAACATCATTTCAAAACAATATAGAAAATGAACCTGCTATAAATTGTAGCTGTTATTGCAAGATCCCTAGCGGTCTTTGCAAGTGTCCATCCACCAACAACATTAAAAAACACAGCCTGTTGTACCAAGGCAAGACAAAAAAGTAAAATATTAGAATTAATACAAATATCAAAAACAAAAATTAATTTATTCAATTTTCATTGGCCCTATAATTTAATTTTCCCTTAAAACTTTTTTATTGCATTTTTTGTTGATTTTTCTTCTGGTTGACAACAGACTAATTATTAAAGAGTGTGATTCTTAATCATAGATATTTGAGTCAGTGAGGGCGAACAAGGTGAAATGGATTATTTAATTTAAGTTGAGAATACCTTAATTAGCATTATTACTACTTAATTACTAGACAATATATAGTGTAACCTTATCTTATTGTGGAGGAAATATGCTTGCTTGTTCATATAATGGCCACATAGATATTGCCTCCTCAAAGAAGAATTGGCCACGCATGTTCATTGCATGACAATTATTAAATGATTAAATGGTAATAAATTTTAGTGTTGGAATTGAATGTGAGATCTCACACTTATGCTGCCTTATGGATAAGCACTACATGCTCTCGATTACCTTCATAATTCTATATATAGTCTAGTCTAGTATATATTAGGAGCTGTTAGCTTGTGATTTTTACTATTGATTCCCTTTTTATTATGATGTTATTGTTAGGGATAATAAGATCGTCAAATACATTTTTTTTTATTAAATATAATGAGTGTGAACAAAAATATACCAATATATTTGAAAGGCATTTAACTTTAGCTCCTGCAGAGAATAGAGCTCATAAGCAATCACAATGCAATATTAAAGTCAATCCTCCAGCTGAACATCCATATATGATAGCCTGCAGTTATAGTGATAAGTTTCAGTGACTAAGTAATAAAATTAATAGAGAAAGAAAAAAAGTAGTCGCAAATCACCGATGTCTCTTACATTTCGAGCATTTTTCATTCCTTTTGTAAGTAAATCTTACATGACAGCAGCAAAAACCTTTGCCCTTTTAAAGTGTAATTGAGTTGTCTGATTTATACACCATGATATTTTATAGTCTCATCAAAACCAAAAATAGAAAATACAATTGATAATTCAACTAAGAGATTCTTATTGACTATTGCAGAAAAGTTACAATAAATATTATTCATGCTAATTTCAGCAGGGTATCACTTTATATCCATTACAACACCTATAAAAAAGAAGAAACTATTACAAAAATACAGCAGTAACCGGTAACACTGAAATGCATCACTTCAACATTAACAAAGTTAGAAAAAACTATCGCATTAAGCATAATAGTGGATGAACCAAGCATAATTAATCTTTTGATAAACTCATAACCACACCATCAATGGTACATTCAACATATACTAATAAAAAAAAAACAGAACAATCAAACTAAAACTTTGAAAGAGAAAGAATCATACAACTGCTTATTAAATCATGAAACTTTTACTGAGGAAAACTAACAAACAGTTTGTGTGTATATTCCATAAAAACACTAAAATGCACAAGACAATAAGTTAATACTATATCAAAGATTCTGAGAATAGAAAACAGAGTCAAGGATGGTACCGTGAGCGAGTGGAAACTGCGCGGAGGATGATGGCAGCTGCAAACTGTGTCGAGGGCGATTGCGACTGTGACTGCGCGGAAGGCCATGACTACGCGAAGTGAGATCTGCAGCACACAAGACGACAATGGATCAATGTCTGCAAGAAAGGGCAAGAGAGAGGAAAGGAGGACAGAGGGTGCAGGGGCTGAAGAGCTCACAGTGCACAATAGGGCAGAGGGAAGGAAGAACTGACTGTAAGAGAATGGAAAGGCAGAGATGAAGTAGGATACGATGGCAGGGGTGTGGATAGGAGGAATGAAGGGTGATAGAGGATCAAGAAGGGCGCAATGAGGCTGCGGCGGATGAGCTTGCAGTGCAATAGGGATTCAGAGAAGAGAGCCGCGCCAATAGATTTTCAATTCAGAGAAAACACTTGGAGAAAACACCTAGGGGTGGGTTTCAATTGATAAAGGTGTTTTGTTTAACCGTGAATTCTAGTAATTTCGCCGCACACCACCATCCAAATGGGCAACCGCCGCAACCTTGCTATTTAGCAGCTGTCTTCTTAAACCGCTGATATTTTACCGCCACAAATCCCCGCATCTGGCGTAGCGTGCGGTATTTGTGTTTAAATGTGAGTGGTTTGATCTAAGTCCGCGACACAAAACATGAAAATAAAAAGATTACAATATCACTAAAGTGAATGTGTCCAAGAAATATAGACATTATAACCTTTTTATTTTATCCCAAAATTCAAGATAACTATAATATTTGTCTTATCCGAAAAAATGTAAGTCTAATTGTTGGGTGCTTGTAATTAAAACTAAACCAAGAGATCATATCGAGTTTGATGAGACGGAGAACCAATAACCTTACGAAGTTGATAACCCAACTCCTTTTAAGTTGGTGGTTGACATTGGCGATTCTATCACTCTTTGATCGCCTCTTATAGATGATAAAATTATTGACATTAGAATTGATGAAGACATTCATTCACAAAAAAGAGGACGACGAAAAAGAAATAACATCCGAAGAGGATAATCAACAAAGGGTTGACGGTGACAAAGAAAAAAAAAATTCGAATTAGAGTAAATGTGGAGGCTGTTATTATCTGAATAGGTCTATTGTTTTATTTTTTATAATTTTATATTATTATCTGGTATTTTATTATATTATAATTTTTTTATTTCAGTGAAACATTTAGTTTTTATTTATTTTTATTTATTTTTAATCATATTATAATTATGATAATCATAATTAAAAACATTGAATATAATTTTTTTATTAAAAAATATTACTAACGATATATTTTATTTTTTTAAATATAATTTTATTAAATACTATAACTATTGGAATATCTGAGAAAATTTTATGAGGATAATTAGGGCAGGAAAAAATAAATAGGACGTCAACATTACTAATAGATTTTTTTCGACGATAAATTTACACAAAAAATAATTGTTCTGCAAATAGTTGCTGTAAAAAATTTTTAACAATTCAAAAGTTTGCTAGTAGCAATTTACTGTATATACCGTTATTAGAATTTGTTTTACAATAAATTTGATGATAATAATATTGCTATCGGATTTTTTTAACAATTTTGTCGATAATTCTGACTATTTTCAACCATTTTTTTTCTTGTAATGATTGCTAAAAAAAAAAAAACATAACACAACAATATGGGTTCCAGTTTGTATACACTCTCTCATAAGAACTCAAGAACTGAACTCTTTGATTGTAAGTGATAGAATTATAATTTCTGGTAGAGACTAGATTTTCTTTCTTTTGGGCCTAGGCCTTGATGTATTACCAAAAGCAAAAAGAAAAGATTTAATATGAAAGCCAGGCATGGATGTATATACTTAGAAATGGTTCTGATGTCGACGATGACCAGGATTTGGAACTGGCAAGGGCCGCAGAAATCAAAAGTCTTTATGTGGAGAGTTTTGCACAACAGACTCTTCACAAATCAAAGGAAAGCCAGAATCTTCGGAGGGAGAGGAACGTGCCAACTTTGCGGGGAACACCAAGAAGACACCATTCATGTCTTAAGAGACTGTCCGAGCGCATCTACGATCTGGGCACAACTCATCAAACCAGAGAGGTTACAAGATTTTTTTGGATCTAATTTGAAGGATTGGTTGGAGTTGAACATGATAGAAAACCTAAGCAAGCACCCCAATCAAAGTTGGAAGGACGTATTCTTCACAAATTGCATGAAATTATGGGTGTGGAGAAACAAAGAAATTCATGAAGCGAGCTATAGAAGACCACCGAATCCACATATGGAAGTTTTAAAAAGTGTCAATGATATGAGGGAGGCTTTTGAGCGCAGTCAGAAGAAACAGTGTTTCAAGAAAAAGGAAGAGATAAATATCAAATGGAATTACCCACCACAAGGTTGGGTGACTCTTAATACAGATGGTGCTATGAAGGGAAGTACCAAACAAACTGGGTGTGGGGGGCTCATCAGAAATGAGGCTGGCAAGTGGGTTGTTGGTTTTTCTTATCATATTGGAAGATGCTCAGCCTTCAACGCTGAGATTTGGGGAATCAAACAGGGACTTGAAATAGCTACGACAATGGGAATGAAGAATATTATTGTGGAATGTGACTCCAAAGCAGTTATAGAGGTGTTCAATAGCAAAAGAAACCTCAATAACTGTAATACCCTACCATACAGAGTCTTATGCTTAAGTCATAATTCAGAGATGGCAAGGTATTATGACCTCTAAAATAAAAATTTAGTACGTATAGTAGTGTGAATGATTGGTTATAACTAGGAGCCTTTGTAGAAAAAGGGGTAAACAAAAAAACATCGCAACTTAAAAGCGCAACACTCCGATCGATAATGTAACGAACAAGGATAATCCAACGCGAGATTATATATATACAAAGGAGTGTCAAAAACAGGAATATCAAGACTCAAGATCCGGCTGCGAAGATAACCGGTCCGAGCATAGCAATATATACATATGATAAAATAAGGAAAACCCCAAAGGAAACCCAAAGGGACACAAATACATATAACCTATTCTCCAAAATCTCCCATAAGAGGAGTCATCACAGTTTGTATTATTTAATGGAGATAAAAGTATCTAAGCGAAACATATAAACCAAAACATAGTCCCGACAACAAAGGATCTTCGCAAATCTAGAAGTCTCCAGCATGCCTCAACGGGAAGCCTCACGTCCTGCATCTGAAAACCACAAAACCCGCATGGGTGAGAACCAGAGGTCCCCAGCATGGTAACAGCTTCCACATATATAATACATAATAATAGAGGAAAGCCAAAGGCAATCCTAGAACTTCCTCCAGATAATATCAAAGCTTATAAACAAGCTAACCATATAAGGGCATCTGACTAAAGATTCTTCAGTCTAACTAATACTTCCCTTTCCAATTCCTTCAAACCTCCAAACCACCAACAGGAGTATAATATATCAAACACAGTTATATCAGACAAAGAACATACAATTAGGAGCAGTTAAGACATTTAGACAATTAGCAAGTAATATGCAGTCAAATAGGCAATCTCAAACAATTCACATAGTATGCATATGATGAATGCCTGTCCCTAGTGGCTGATGATATCATCTTGTCGGTTATAGAGCCAACCCGACAAGTCCTGGTCGCTAACCATTGGACTGTCCCTCTGTCGCGCATCCCCAACTCGAGTTATACTCGTTATAAACTTGATCATAAACATGATCCATATCCATCACCCTCACTGGTGAATATTTCGGGGGCGAGCTCATCCGGGTCTTTCACAGTGCTCGGCCACACTTACGACATAGGGTCAACAGAGTCTCGAGCCTCCACCTGGAGCACGTGGTGGCTAGCCACTGCTTCCTCCCAGGGATCTCGTGCCTCTGATAGTGGAAGTGCAAATCTCAATTATCACTAATTCAGCATAAACATGCATGAATTCTCATCCATGGATCAACATCCATATCAGCCATCCGGCTCACGGTTCAGTCCAGAACCAGCCAATATTCATAGCATACATAGCTATTCCGGCTCACGGTTAAATCCATAACCAACCATTTCATTAACAATTACAGCCTTTCGGCCCATGGCATAACAAGCACTTCCACCACCATCATCCGCATCTCACATAATCATCTTTGATCCTCATTGATCATTCATTTTTCCCTTGCTTCACTCGCAAGTTATCTCATTCACTAGCCCCTTTTTAATAGCTAGGCATGTCATAATGATTTAAGACATAAATGGTGAGATCGGAGGCTTAGAAGTATGAGATTTGGCTTTTAAAACTCAAAAATCAACTTTTGGATGAAAACAGAGCCACGCATACGCGCACTCCACGCGCACGCGTGGATGGCCTCAAAAACTCATCGACGCGCAAGCGTCATGCACGCTAACGCGTGGATTCCAAAATTTGCCAATCGACGCGTACGCGTCAACCACGCGTACGCGTGGGTGTTCTCGTGCCCCAAGCACAACACTAGCACAGTTCTGGCATACCTCTCTGGAAAATGGCTGGGCATTGGGTGCAGCACAATCGGCGCGCCCGCGCACATCACGCGTACGCGTGGATGGCACTTTTTCGGAAGATCGGCGCGTACGCGCCAGGTGCGCCCACGCACAAGGGGTCATTCTGCTAAAAATTTTCTAAGTTAAAAGCTGCAGAATTTACAGATTTAAACCCCAATCTTCCAACGGACGTAACTTCCTCATTTTAAATCGTTTTTCACCCGTTCTTCGAACGGCATGGACATCCCGGATCTAATTTCATTTTTAAAACAGATTTGGTACAAAACGAAGATCCGTAGTCCGAGTTATGTCCCGTCAAAGTATGCCCAAAAACCATATTTTCATACAAAACCACAATATGCCATTTTAAAAACAAACCATTTTCATCTCTTTTCAAAGTCAATCAAAACATGCCAATTTCATCCCTTTTCTTTGAAATCAATCAAAATGTATCAAATTCAACATCAAGCCTCCTCAACTCACACATTGACACATTACCACAATTTACCAAAATCACTATCTCATCATTTTACCCCACTTCACCCAAGTGGCTTTAACACAAACATATTGACATATCATATACTATTCCTCATGCCAAATTCAACAACACCAATTCCCATAAATCATTATTGTACACAATCAACATCATACTCACCATCAACATGGTTCAACCCACAATTCAACCATAACCAATCATCAAGTATATATCACAACATGCATACTTCTCATACATCATACCATTAAGGCATCAATAATCATCATCACATATATGCCCACATCATATATCTCAATCATTTAACAACATCAACCATTCAATGCCTATCTTAGGGCCTCTAGCCTAAGTATTTCCTACCACATTACATATTAGATACGGGAAACCGAAACCATACCTTAGCCGATTTTCCCAAGCTCCACCGGAGCACTTCCAAACCACTTATCCACAAGCTCTCAAGGCCTCAACACCTCCAAGAACAGATTTTTTACCACCAAACCCTTTCCAAGCTTTTCAAAGTCACCAATCAAGCTCCAATATCCACACATACACAACCTAAGCCACAACCATCATACCCATACACAACATCTCAAAACCCAAACATCATAAAACAATAAAATACACTAGGGTTGAGAATCTTACCACACCCAAGGTCCAAGGAGACAAGATTAACCTTCTCCTTCAAGAGAGTTGGGTCCTATAACATCAAAGAACCCAAAATCTCAACATTTTACCCATGAAACTCGAAAATAAGGGCTGGAATTTCGAACAGAAACTTGTGGCTTACCTCAAGATTAATTGTATGGGTTTTGTAGAGCTCTCCGCGGTGAATGCGTGGCCGCAAACGGAGCGGCAATCGGAGCTCTAGATCAAAAGTTATGGTGGTTTGAAGATCAAGTGAGAGATAGAAGGTTGAGAGAGTGTTCTTCCCCCATCCCTCTACTTTTCAGCGTGTTTTTGAGTGTTGTGAGGAGAGAGAGTGCTGAAAACTAGGGTTTTGGTTTAGTTATGTTGGGCCAAGGGCCCACTTTGGGTCCGGTTGGCCCGGTTTGGCCCGTTCGGTCCAATCTTGGTCCGAATTCTATAAAATTGGTACCAAAATTCTCGTCTCAGTCTTCTCTATCACATTTAGCCATAAAAATCACATTTTAGGCTTTCTAGAATAAATTCTCATTTATGGGTTAATTAGCCGTTAGTTAACCGGGTTTTACATTCTACCCACCTAATTGGGAATTTTGCCCACAAAATTCAAATGAAATTACCTGAGAATAAATGCGGATAATTCGTTCGCATCTCCGACTCAAGTTCCCAAGTGTGTTCCTCAACACCGCCTCGACTCCATGCCACTTTGACTAATGAAACATCTTTTCCACGCAACCGTTTAATACTAGTATCATCAATTCTGACCGGAGCCACTGGAAGCGTCAAATCTTCCCTTAACTGAACCGACTCAGGTTCTAACACATGGCTAGCATCAGGAGTGTACTTCCGAAGCTGCGACACGTGAAACACGTCGTGCAGGTTCGAAAGATGAGGTGGTAGAGCCATCCGATACGCCACCGGTCCAATCCTCTCCAGGATTTGAAATGGACCAATGTATCGAGGATTCAACTTCTTTGCTTTAATCGCCCTACCTACTCCCGTGGTCGGAGTAACCTTAAGGAAAACATGGTCTCCTTCCTCAAATTCTAAGGGCTTTCGCCTCTGATCGGCGTAACTCTTTTGACGACTCTGCGCCGTGAGCATCCTATCTCGGATTTTCTTGACTTGTTCAGTAGTCTCAGCTATCATTTCCGGTCCCAACAAGCTTTTCTCTCCAGCTTCATACCAACATAGCGGAGATTGACATTTTCTCCCATACAAGGCCTCATACGGAGCCATTCCAATACTCGCATGATAACTATTATTGTATGCAAACTCCACTAATGGCATATACCGATCCCAACTCGCCGGTTGGTCCAAAACACAAGCTCTCAACATATCCTCTAGTGTTTGGATCGTCCTCTCAGATTGACCATCTGTTTGAGGATGGTAAGCCGTGCTCAAGCTTAATCGGGTTCCAAAAGCCTTCTGAAATGCACCCCAAAACCTTGAAGTGAAACGAGGATCTCTATCAGAGATTATAGTAGCAGGTACACCATGAAGTCTCACAATCTCCTTTATGTATAACCGTGCTAGCTCCTCAAGGGTGTAAGTCATACGAATGGGCAAAAAGTGAGCTGACTTCGTCAGTCGGTCCACAATCACCCAAATAGCATCAAAACCAGCCCTAGTCCTTGGCAATCCTGACACAAAGTCCATTGCAATACTCTCCCACTTCCATTGTGGAATTTCTAAAGGTTGCAACATCCCAGAAGGTCGTTGATGTTCAATCTTTACCTTTTGACAAGTTAAGCACTTTGAAACATATTCTGCCACATCATTCTTCATACCCGGCCACCAAAACATCACCTTTAAATCATGGTACATCTTAGTACTCCCCGGGTGAATGGAGAATCCGCTTTTGTGTGCCTCCTTTAAAATATCTTGCCTCAAAGTGCCAACATCCGGCATAATAATCCTACCCTTGAATCTCCATAACCCATCTTTTTCTTCCGACACTCTCCACTGTTTTTCTTGCTCAATAGCCGGTAACACCTTCCATAACGCTTCATCATTTTGATGAGCCTTTAGGAGTTCGGACTTAAAATCACTTGAGATTTCTAATCTGCTCAAACACAAAGTTCCGGATACTTCCCGAGCACCAATTTTCAGACTCTCGAATCCCTTGAGCAACTTCTCCTCTTGAAGCATCATCCAAGCCGCACATAACGACTTCCGACTTAATGCATCCGCCACTACATTCGCCTTTCCCGGATGGTAATGCAACTCAAAGTCGTAATCTTTCAACAATTCCATCCACCTTCTCTGCCTCATATTAAGCTCTTTCTGACCAAAGAGGTACTTCAAGCTCTTATGATCAGAGAAAACTTGGAACTTAACCCCATAGAGATAATGCATCCACACCTTCAAGGCAAACACAACCGCAGCGAGTTCCAAATCGTGCGTAGGGTAACTAACTTCATGAGGTCTCAACTGTCGTGAGGCATACGCCACCACATTACGATGCTGCATCAGCACGCACCCTAAACCCTTTAATGAGGCATCACAATACACCTCAAATGGCTCATTCGGCTCGGGTAACACTAACACAGGTGCAGTAGTCAACTTTTTCTTCAATGTCTGAAAGCTCTCCTCGCACTCAGGAGTCCAAACAAACGGAGTGTCTTTGCGGGTTAACTTTGTCATTGGCAAAGCTATCTGTGAAAAGCCCTTGATAAACCTTCGGTAATAGCCAGCTAAACCCAGAAAACTCCTTATCTCTGTTACGGTGGTTGGTTGTTTCCAATCCATCACAGCCTCCACCTTAGTTGGATCTACGGCTATTCCCTTCTTACTCACCACGTGGCCCAAAAACTTCACCTCACTCTTCCAAAACTCACACTTAGACAGTTTTGCATAAAGTTTCTTCTCCTTTAGAATCTGCAACACGGTCCTCAAGTGTTCCGCATGCTCTTCTTCAGTCTTGGAATAAATCAGTATGTCATCAATGAAGACAACAACGAATTTATCCAAAAACGGACGGAAGACTCTATTCATGTAATCCATGAATACCGCAGGAGCATTCGTCAACCCAAAAGACATTACAGTGTACTCGTAATGACCATAACGAGTCCTGAAAGTGGTCTTAGGGATATCCTCACCCCTTACCCTTATCTGGTGATAACCGGATCGCAAATCAATCTTGGAGAAAACTCCAGCTCCTTGTAACTGATCCATGAGATCATCAATTCTCGGCAATGGGTACTTGTTCTTTATTGTAACCTTGTTCAACTGCCTGTAATCCACACAGAGCCGCATACTCCCATCCTTCTTCTTCACCAGTAACACTGGAGCACCCCACGGAGAGACACTTGGTCGTATGAAATTCTTTCCCAACAAATTCTCTAACTGAGACTTTAGCTCGTTCATCTCTAACGGTGACATCCTATAAGGAGCACTTGAGATTGGTCCCGCCCCGGGCACCAACTCAATAGCAAACTCAACCTCTCGGTTAGGTGGAAACTCATCAATATCATCGAGAAACACTTCCGGAAACTCACACACAACCGGAATCTGCTCCAACCTTTGATCATCACCCGAAACACCCGCGGTTAGCAACATGATACCCTGATATTCGGTTCCAGAACAGTTCACCATCATCGAATTCAAGTAATAATTATTCACCACGACCGACCCTTCTGTATCCTCCGGCATAAAGTACACCGACTTTGTAGAACAATCTAGCAGAACATGGTTCTTAGATAACCAGTCCAATCCCAAGATAAGATCAAGGCCGACCATCGGTAAGCAGACCAAATTATGAACAAAATCACACTGCTTGAACCTAAAGGAAACTTCCGGGCATCCCAGCCTAGTTACCGTGGCTTCATGGGTAGCATTGTACACTCTTAGATCATAACCTAAAGTTACAATCTTCAACCCTAACTCATGGGCTTTCTCAAATGCAATGAATGAATGTGATGCTACTGAATCAAATAAAGCATTTAAAGTTTGACCAGCTAATTCACAGTTACCTCGAATGAGTGTCTCAGATTCCTCAGCACCTATAGCTGAAGTGGTGAACACCCGACCAGTCTGTTGTGCCTTCCCAGCACCTTGTTTCTGCCTCTCCGGACAACTTGCGGCTTTATGCCCCGCCTTTCCGCAATTGTAGCACAAACCCCATCCGGCCTTGCATGGTGCTCCCGGATGGTGACTTCCACACCTAGCACAAGCTTGATCATTCTGAGGCTGCTTCCCAAACTTCTTTCCTTGGGAGTTGTTGTTGTTGTTGGGCCTCCTAAATGAGCTTCCCCTCTTGAAAGACGGACCTCTAGGTGCAAAGCTCTTCCCTCGGTTCTGTGGGAATGATCCTTTGTGACTTCCTTTCTCAGCGGTTGCCCTTTTCACACACTCTTCAGCAACCCTACACTTGTTCACCAATTCGGAGAAAGTTCTAATCTCCATTGGCCCTACTGAACTGAAGATATCACTCCGGAGTTCTCCTTCATACTTAACACACTTCCATTCCTCATATTCCACCGGAGTCCCTTGGCATATACGAGAGAACCTGAACAGCTCCTCAAACTTGTCAGTATACTCTGATATGGACATAGTACCCTGCTTCAGCTGTAACAATTCAAGTTCCTTAGCCGTCCTAGTAGAAGTCGGAAAGTACTTCTTATAGAACTCTTCTTGAAAGACATTCCAGGTGATATAGTCATCACCCTGCTGCAAAAGACGTCGGATGCCTTGCCACCAATGCGACGCTTCACCGACAAGCATATAGGTAGCAAACTCGACACGCTGTCCTTCAGGTACCACTTGTGCTTGCAGTGCTCGCTCTATAGCCTGAAACCATGTATCAGCCTCAGTCGGGCTAGTAGTTCCCTTGAACTTAGGCGGATTAACCTTCAAAAAGTTTGCCAGTGTCATCGGGCCTTGAACTCCACCTCCATCATTACCATGGTTGTTCATCTGTTGACCAAGAGCCTCAGCAGTGGCTTGCATAGCAGCAGCCATGTTCTCCAACGCAGCCATAAAGTTCACCGGGTTATTAGGGTTATTCTTCGGTGCACGAGCATTCGTACGACCTCTCGCACTACCTCTACCGCGTCCACGAGGCGCCATCTGGTTCCTATACACACCCAACAATCGATATTAAGTTGATCAGTCTCAATATCGGAAGTCTAGTGCTTCAAAGTCCCAAATGCATGCTCATGAACGTTTATGCCAATTATATCAAGCAGATATACTAATAGCACATAACACACATACAGAGAATGCACAGAAGCATAGTCAGTCCATCCCTCAGGCTCTACAGGAACGAACTGCTCTGATACCATAATGTAACACCCTACCATACAGAGTCTTATGCTTAAGTCATAATTCAGAGATGGCAAGGTATTATGACCTCTAAAATAAAAATTTAGTACGTATAGTAGTGTGAATGATTGATTATAACTAGGAGCCTTTGTAGAAAAAGGGGTAAACAAAAAAACATCGCAACTTAAAAGCGCAACACTCCGATCGATAACGTAACGAACAAGGATAATCCAACGCGAGATTATATATATACAAAGGAGTGTCAAAAACAGGAATATCAAGACTCAAGATCTGGCTGCGAAGATAACCGGTCCGAGCATAGCAATATATACATATGATAAAATAAGGAAAACCCCAAAGGAAACCCAAAGGGACACAAATACATATAACCTATTCTCCAAAATCTCCCATAAGAGGAGTCATCACAGTTTGTATTATTTAATGGAGATAAAAGTATCTAAGCGAAACATATAAACCAAAACATAGTCCCGACAACAAAGGATCTTCACAAATCTAGAAGTCTCCAGCATGCCTCAACGGGAAGCCTCACGTCCTGCATCTGAAAACCACAAAATCCGCATGGGTGAGAACCAGAGGTCCCCAGCATGGTAACAGCTTCCACATATATAATACATAATAATAGAGGAAAGCCAAAGGCAATCCTAGAACTTCCTCCAGATAATATCAAAGCTTATAAACAAGCTAACCATATAAGGGCATCTGACTAAAGATTCTTCAGTCTAACTAATACTTCCCTTTCCAATTCCTTCAAACCTCCAAACCACCAACAGGAGTATAATATATCAAACACAGTTATATCAGACAAAGAACATACAATTAGGAGCAGTTAAGACATTTAGACAATTAGCAAGTAATATGCAGTCAAATAGGCAATCTCAAACAATTCACATAGTATGCATATGATGAATGCCTGTCCCTAGTGGCTGATGATATCATCTTGTCGGTTATAGAGCCAACCCGACAAGTCCTGGTCGCTAACCATTGGACTGTCCCTCTGTCGCGCATCCCCAACTCGAGTTATACTCGTTATAAACTTGATCATAAACATGATCCATATCCATCACCCTCACTGGTGAATATTTCGGGGGCGAGCTCATCCGGGTCTTTCACAGTGCCCGGCCACACTTACGACATAGGGTCAACAGAGTCTCGAGCCTCCACCTGGAGCACGTGGTGGCTAGCCACTGCTTCCTCCCAGGGATCTCGTGCCTCTGATAGTGGAAGTGCAAATCTCAATTATCACTAATTCAGCATAAACATGCATGAATTCTCATCCATGGATCAACATCCATATCAGCCATCCGGCTCACGGTTCAGTCCAGAACCAGCCAATATTCATAGCATACACAGCTATTCCGGCTCACGGTTAAATCCATAACCAACCATTTCATTAACAATTACAGCCTTTCGGCCCATGGCATAACAAGCACTTCCACCACCATCATCCGCATCTCACATAATCATCTTTGATCCTCATTGATCATTCATTTTTCCCTTGCTTCACTCGCAAGTTACCTCATTCACTAGCCCCTTTTTAATAGCTAGGCATGTCATAATGATTTAAGACATAAATGGTGAGATCGGAGGCTTAGAAGTATGAGATTTGGCTTTTAAAACTCAAAAATCAACTTTTGGATGAAAACAGGGCCACGCATACGCGCACTCCACGCGCACGCGTGGATGGCCTCAAAAACTCATCGACGCGCAAGCGTCATGCACGCTAACGCGTGGATTACAAAATTTGCCAATCGACGCGTACGCGTCAACCACGCGTACGCGTGGGTGTTCTCGTGCCCCAAGCACAACACTAGCACAGTTCTGGCATACCTCTCTGGAAAATGGCTGGGCATTGGGTTCAGCACAATCGGCGCGCCCGCGCACATCACGCGTACGCGTGGATGGCACTTTTTCGGAAGATCGGCGCGTACGCGCCAGGTGCGCCCACGCGCAAGGGGTCATTCTGCTAAAAATTTTCTAAGTTAAAAGCTGCAGAATTTACAGATTTAAACCCCAATCTTCCAACGGACGTAACTTCCTCATTTTAAATCGTTTTTCACCCGTTCTTCGAACGGCATGGACATCCCAGATCTAATTTCATTTTTAAAACAGATTTGGTACAAAACGGAGATCCGTAGTCCGAGTTATGTCCCGTCAAAGTATGCCCAAAAACCATATTTTCATACAAAACCACAATATGCCATTTTCAAAACAAACCATTTTCATCTCTTTTCAAAGTCAATCAAAACATGCCAATTTCATCCCTTTTCTTTGAAATCAATCAAAATGTATCAAATTCAACATCAAGCCTCCTCAACTCACACATTGACACATTACCACAATTTACCAAAATCACTATCTCATCATTTTACCCCACTTCACCCAAGTGGCTTTAACACAAACATATTGACATATCATATACTATTCCTCATGCCAAATTCAACAACACCAATTCCCATAAATCATTATTGTACACAATCAACATCATACTCACCATCAACATGGTTCAACCCACAATTCAACCATAACCAATCATCAAGTATATATCACAACATGCATACTTCTCATACATCATACCATTAAGGCATCAATAATCATCATCACATATATGCCCACATCATATATCTCAATCATTTAACAACATCAACCATTCAATGCCTATCTTAGGGCATCTAGTCTAAGTATTTCCTACCACATTACATATTAGATACGGGAAACCGAAACCATACCTTAGCCGATTTTCCCAAGCTCCACCGGAGCACTTCCAAACCACTTATCCACAAGCTCTCAAGGCCTCAACACCTCCAAGAATAGATTTTTCACCACCAAACCCTTTCCAAACTTTTCAAAGTCACCAATCAAGCTCCAATATCCACACATACACAACCTAAGCCACAACCATCATACCCATACACAACATCTCAAAACCCAAACATCATAAAATAACAAAATACACTAGGATTGAGAATCTTACCACACCCAAGGTCCAAGGAGACAAGATTAACCTTCTCCTTCAAGAGAGTTGGGTCCTATAACATCAAAGAACCCAAAATCTCAACATTTTACCCATGAAACTCGAAAATAAGGGCTGGAATTTCGAACAGAAACTTGTGGCTTACCTCAAGATTAATTGTATGGGTTTTGTAGAGCTCTTCGCGGTGAACGCGTGGCCGCAAACGGAGCGGCAATCGGAGCTCTAGATCAAAAGTTATGGTGGTTTGAAGATCAAGTGAGAGATAGAAGGTTGAGAGAGTGTTCTTCCCCCATCCCTCTACTTTTCAGCGTGTTTTTGAGTGTTGTGAGGAGAGAGAGTGCTGAAAACTAGGGTTTTGGTTTAGTTATGCTGGGCCAAGGGCCCACTTTGGGTCCGGTTGGCCCGATTTGGCCCGTTCGGTCCAATCTTGGTCCGAATTCTATAAAATTGGTACCAAAATTCTCGTCTCAGTCTCCTCTATCACATTTAGCCATAAAAATCACATTTTAGGCTTTCTAGAATAAATTCTCATTTATGGGTTAATTAGCCGTTAGTTAACCGGGTTTTACAATAACCATCCAAATGGCTTAATCAGAGACATCAACAGATGGAAAGACAAGAATTTAAATATCTATTTGTGAATATTTTTAGAGAATGCAACCGATGTGCTGATTGCCTAGCACGAAAAAGTGTAAATTTAGAATTAGGACTCCACTTTTGGGACACTCCTTCTAGAGAAGTAGTCCAGTTACTAGTAGATGATGAACAAGGGGCATCTCTGCCTCGTATAATTAGTGTGTAATCTCTTTTTTGGGCTTAGGTCCCGTTTATTTCACTAAAAAAAAAAAAAGAAATGGTTCTGATGTGGCTGAGTATGTGATGTAGTGACAAAAGTATTTGTCTCGTATTAAGCCACACCAAATTTAAATCCTAGCAGCAGTCGTTACATTAGTGTGTGTAAGTGTATTGTATGATAAAAAAAAAAAACAAAGGTTTTGATTATGTGATTGATAAATGGGTTATATTAGGTAATTAATAACTTTTTTAAACAACATAGATAATAGGCTTTAAAATTAGTCCAATTCAAGTAAAATACATTAAACTCTCAAATTACTCACATAAATCTTAATATTAGAATAACTATTCGCACACCTAATAAATTAAATATCTAATATATTTATTATTCATCTTGTTTAATATTTTCATTGTCAATGTATATTTTTTCTTGATAAATATAAGAACATTTAATTCGTTAGACGGAAAACTTTTGTTAGTGGAGGCGATTGAAAAAAACCCAAATCTTTTAGCCCAAAGAATTTGGGGATAAGCTGTCTCTTTTTTATATGTTCTGCAATGTGTGGCAGTCAAATTAAAAGCCTTATATATAAAGCATTATATGAAGTTATGAACACTGCTATTTTTATTTACAATAAATATATTTTTATATTTTTATTTAATTAAATCTTATTATTCAAGCAGTTCAATTAGTTTTTTATATCTGTCACAAATTTGAATTTGATAAATAAAATCATTATATACACTGCATGGTAAGAGTTATCAATTTAAATATTATAGTCTTTTCATATTTATTAGTAGTAAAAAATTTAAATCTTTCTATTTTTAGTAAAAAAAAAAGAATTATTTTGACTAAATATATCAAGTAGTTGTTGAATAAAATCAGCAACTGTAGACTTGTCAAAAACAATTATGGGCCTAATAAAATATATTAATAATTAATTATGTTAGATGTACAATAAAATTAGTTACTAAAATAAAATATATATTAAAAATAAATTAAATTATATGTATATTTATACACAAATACATAATAATTAAATTTAAAAGTTGATTTTAGTGTGTAGCATTTTTCGTCAATAATACATTATTGGATCATATATTGTCTTACCACAAATTAAAGGACAAAATAAGACCCCTAGCTACCCTGGCTTAGCGTTCATCTTATTCATTAGTACATATAACTTCTATTTCATGACCATGATGACGATACAAATTTATTTAATTAGCTTATATAATAACATTCACTATAAAATTCTATTTAATTATTTAAGGATAGACCTCAACAAGTGACACAATTCCAGCTATAGGGAATAGTTTGTACCCTTGAAAGCCTGCTTCTATAAAGATTTTCTTCAACTCTTCTTCAGTTTTCTGTGCTCCATTGTTACATGTCATGTATATATCAAATTTGAGCTTCATGTCAGTGATTTCATGCTTGTCCTGCTTTTCATTGATCACAGACTCTATAATAATCACTTTTCCTCTTTTCCCATTGCTGGAAATAGCATCTTTACAATTTCTCAGTATCTTCACACAATTTTCCTCATCCCAATCATGTATAATATTCTGAAAACAAAAGAATTATATATAATTATTTTTATATTGAACATTTATTATTTATAGTAGCTAAACAAGTTAAATATATATTAACTAGTCTGACCATTTAAAATAAAGAGAAATATCTAAATTATTTCAAAAAAATTAATTTAATCGAATACTTTAGTCCTTAATATATTTGGTAAAATATGATACCATAAAAATATATTAAAAATTTTAGATAGATAATTTTTTATCAGATGTTTTTAAATCAAGATATAAAAATCTTTAAAATTTTTGAAATTCTCATATTAGTTTTTTCTTGTAAATAATGTGTAGACTGATTTGTTCACAAAATAAAATTTTAAAGACCAATCTAATAATTCAAATTCATTCGAGACTAAAATGTCTAATAAACATTTCTTTTCAAAACTAACTTAAAATATTATTCTAAAATAAATAGTATTTTTTTATATTTTTAAAATAATTTTTTTTTAAAATAGCTTCTCAATATATACCAAAAAATAAAAGCGACACTTATTGATATACGTGAAGTCCCACGTACAATTGTCTTCATGTGAAGTTGTTAGTTGAAAATTGTTTGATGATTTAATATGTTTGACTAAATTATTATTTAACGGTTTTTAACTAATAATTTCACAAGAAGTGAAATGCAGATGAGTTTCCACCTTAATTTAAATATATACTATACCTTGAGTAGAACTGCATGTGCTTTAGGAATAGATTTGAACATGTCACCACCAACAAAGCTCAAATTATTGGATCCTAACAAATTTTCCACAACCTGGGGAAGATCAAATACTATGCATTTCAACTTAGGAAATGCCTCACTAATAATCTTAGCAGTTGTTCCAATTCCACCACCAACATCCACAATGGATTCAAGCCCCTCAAAGACCAAACCACAACTTCTTAATGCCAAGTTTATCATTTTAGAGTCACAAGCCATTGCCTCGTTGAAGGACTTCAGATATTTAGGGTTTATGTTGAGAAACTCCCAAAATTCCATTCCTTTGGCCATGCCAAATAGTGAGAGATTATCTTCCTTATAAATCCATTCCTTCAATTGATTGAGTGGACCCATTGTAACTGGATCAGTAGCATACTTAACCATTGGAGATAAACAATAATCATTGCTACTAACAAGGAGCTTTGATGCAATGGTGAGACCATATGCTTCCTTCTCTTGTTTGTTTTCGTCATGGATTCTTACCTACGTTGGACCGTATATCTTTAGTTAGGGTTACATATATTAGATATACCATAATTTTATAAAAGAAATTAGGATACAAATTAATGCGACAATTTCACTATTAATTACAGAAATGGCCTTTGCCACTAATTTTTAATCGCAATTAAAAAAAAATTAATGTCATTAGCCACAGATAAAATAGTAACAATTTCTTTTGGAATAGCATATTTCATTTAGTCACAGATATAATCAAGACTTAAAAAATATTGATCGTCACTAATTAAAGATAGTTACAGTTCTCAAAACTGTGACTAATAAACCAAAAATCGCGACTAAATGAAAAAACAACTGCCTCCTAACCAGAATTCCTTATTCATGGCAAAAGTGTTCTAGTCATGGTTTTTGCGGATTTTAGCCACTGTTTTAACCGACGCTAAAGTAGTTCACTCCTCTTATAGAATATACACAATAAAAAGTTAATATTTTAATTTCAAATAAAAA
Source organism: Arachis stenosperma (assembly GCF_014773155.1). Classification (NCBI taxonomy): domain Eukaryota; kingdom Viridiplantae; phylum Streptophyta; class Magnoliopsida; order Fabales; family Fabaceae; genus Arachis; species Arachis stenosperma. The sequence goes on along the minus strand of NC_080380.1, from coordinate 146,971,640 downwards.
TTTCTCTAAGTTATTATTAAGAAAAATATAAAAAAATCAATGTAACATATATTTCTGGTATTGTTACTCTATATAATAATAATAATAATAATAATTCTTACTATGTGAAATAATCCATTATGTGCGAGGTAACGCATGAAGCGTTGAAGAGCCCCAACTCTGGATGATGGAAGTTGCAATGTTGAGACCAAGTGATGAAGGGTAATGGGTTGACCATGGTTGTGGATTATGTCTGCTATGTTGAGCTCAACACACCACTTAATACACATGGAATCTATGTAGGCACAACACTGTCTATACAATAAAGCTTGCCCTTCAAACATCTCAATTTCTTTGGGGCCAAGGATTGATGAACCCATATTTTTAGTGTATTTGATTTGCAACAAGGAGTTATTGTTTTAGATGTGCAACAATATATATTTGCTTTGCTTTCTATATATATAGAGTTTCAGCACCTTCTTGAAGATGATGGAGCACTAGTATTCAAGTATACATGTATGACTAATTATAAGAGTATACACTCCTTTTTTTCTTTTTTTTTTGGGTTTATGTAAATTTTTTGTGTAAGATTTTTTAAATTATTTTATACTGATTTTTTTTTTTAGTTACTAAGAATCAAACTTTAAATTTTTAGATTATAGAAATTCTGATTCTATGTTATAAAAATTACTTATTCTAAAAATTTAAGTTAATAAAAAGAATAATTATATCTCTAATAAATACGTTTTTTTTTAAACTATTTTACATGAAATAAAGTGGTATTCATTTTGAAATTGACAAAGGCATATAGTTGTTGATTTTCATTAAAAGTATTATTAATGGCAAATTTTCTATTAGATGAATGACTTGTAAAAGTAGGGAAAAAACAAAAGATAACAATTAGCATTATTATTGAAAATGGTTAATTTATTCTTTACTCCTGAAAATGATTACCTTAATTGGTAAGCACAAATAAGGTATGAAGAATTAAAATCCTCAATTTCTTTCAATATGATGTCAATAATCAATGAGAAGGTTCAACGTTCCTTCTTCCTTGTGCAAAAGAATGGTCTAGTTAGGTGATTCAGCCTTAAGCATTATTTGTTTTTAAGTGTTCATCATTATTAACTATTGAGTGAAATTTCGTAAAGTTTAATATTAAAAGTTCTGCCGATGAACTGTAGATCATACGACAATATATATATATATCATGTTCTAGAACTTTTGATATATAGTACACTAATGAAACCAAATTCATTTGTCAAGAACTCCAACTAATATTCCAACTACACTATAGAATAACGGTAAGAATTTTATAGGGACACTTATTTAATTTATTAGTGGGAAAATTCTCCATATATGATGATCTGTATTTTAGAATTTTACTTTGACTTTTATAGGGACACTTAGCTAGTTAGCTTATTAGTTATTATATTCAGTTTTATTTAGCACTTTAGAACATTTTCAATAGACTATTTTTAGAGTATTATTTTTAATTTGTTATTTTTAAAACGTGAATTGATTTAAAATCTATATTGAAATTGATTTATAAAATAAAATCGGTATCATATAGAGATTCAATATCATTTTGATAAAAAATTAATAAAATTTTATCACTTGTATAATTATATCGATAAAATAATTTAAAACAATATAAAACTTTAATTGAACTAATACTAAATATTGAAGAAACAAAATTTACTTTTAGTTTTAAATTATTATTTATGACATATAATCTCACAAATATTCTTGTAAAACTTAAAATAAAATGAAATTAGAATTAGCATTAGAGATGCTCTTATAGATAGTAAATGGCGTAACACGACAACTAATATTCTACCAATATATATCTTCCTTTTAGAATAATGCTACATAAAAAAAAATTGATCGTCAAATTAGTTATTATATATTTATGTATAAATATATAATATTTAATTTATTTTTAATGTATATTTTATAATAAAATATAAAAAATTAATTTTTAACTAGTTAATATTAATTAATTTTTTAATTTTAAAAATATTCATTTCTTAAAAGATTTAAAAGATAAACAAATTAATTTTAAGATAAACAAATTAAAAATTAAGAATTTGAAATCTGTAATTTTAAGATAAAAGATTAATTTTAAACAAATATTAATATCAGCTAAGAAAATTAACTCTTTAACATTACTCAAATTACTCAAGTCTAAACCTACACCAACCGTACATGAATGAGAGTTTCTAACTCCTTCAAAAGTATATGAGAATTTTTGTTTTTTTTTTTTGAGCGAATACCCTATCCGATTCTGACAATTATCTCGAAAGGACAATGAGGTTTCTAAGAAAAAAAAAAACTCAATCCGGTCCCTGATATTTTTTTTAGAACTGATTAGCCCCTGTGCTAAAAAAAAATTAACTTTTTTTGGCACAGAAATTTCGTTGTCCTTTCTAAATAATTGTTAGAAACCGGGTTGGATTTTTTTTTGTCAAGAGTCTCATTGTCTCATTGTCTTTTGAGATAATTCTCAGGGACTATTTTGGATTTTATTCTTTTTTTCATTCACATTATGATACATTAATTAGTTAGTTTAAAGAACGTAAATCTTTTTAAAATTTAATTTTAATTAATAAAAATAACCCATATTGATGAATTGAATAGAACAAAAAATTCTTATTTAAAGGACTTAGAAATTCTCCACACAATACATCACTCTTTTTATTAGTTTTGAAACCTACCCAGCCAAGGTTGTTGGAGGCTACTAGAACGAGTCTTTCATCTTTTATTTATTTATATTATTTTATTTATTTGGTAGGTAATTCTATATGAATGTGAATTATATAATGTATGATTTTTTTTATTGAATTTATTAATGTGTCCTGATTAATAAGACTGTTAAAAAAGAAATTGAGAACACATTTGATAATTTGGAGGAAATACTTTTAAAATTGGACTGTCAAGAAGAAATTGAGAACACATTTTATAATTAATAGTCCAACTATTTAACTTTTGCGACATAAAAAATATTGGACTACTATTATGTGGTGGTTAATTGTTATTAATAACTAATTGGATTCGTAAAACTAAATTAGATTTTATTTATCTTTATTAAAAAATGAGGGGAAACTGTTGTGATAAGGATTGTTGTGATAAGGATGAATGATGTGGATGACCATTTTTTATGAGACTTAGTTTACCAAGGGTGATTGTATTTAATCTAGTTTGAAAAAGTAAAGCCTTGCACATGTATAAATAGGGGCATAGGCTGAAACTTTTATACACACAAGTAATAAGAATTCTCTCTCTCTCTTTATATTGTCTATATACAAAATTCTTCCTCTCTTTCTTTTTTTCATACATTAATACATACATGTAAATATATAAGTATCATATCTTTTATATTAAGATAGTAATTGTGGTTAATATTGTTATCTAATCATATTTCTTTACTTTATGTTGGTTACTTCTTCCTTATTTATTTATTTATTTAGTTATTTAATAACACGTTATCAGCACGAAGCTCTAGCGAAGTTTTAGGAAGACTTCAGGTAACAAATTTTTATTATGTCGAAACTATTTCTTCTTGAATATAATACTCTTGGTATATTTGAAAATAATTATTTATCATGGATATAGATATTGAAATCCATCTTGATTCAATGGATCTTGAAGATACCATTGAGACTGAAAATAATATATCCCAGAAGGATAAAGAGAAAGCCATATTTTTCTTTTGTCGTCATCTTGAAGTATGATTGAAAAATGAATATCCCACATTAAAAGATCCTGCAGATCTGTGGAAAGACCTTGAAGAAATGTACAATCATCAAAAGACGGTTATACCTCCTCAAACCCGATATGTTAGAGAAAATTTTCTCGACCTTCCATATCTTGATTGTGCTCCTGCAGTATTGAGAAAAAGAATTTAAAAATGTTCTGAGTTAATTTCTTGCTTTCTTGTTGCTGAACGCAACAATTAGTTGCTCTTAAAAAATCATGAAGCGCGCCCAGCTGGCGCCGCCCCATTTCCTGAAGCAAATGCGGCAAATTATAACCCCAGAAGAGGTAAATGACAAGATTTTGATAACAAGAAAAATTATAGAAGGAAAAGAAATTATGCTCACAAGAAAAGATCTCACCAGAAGTGGGATAAAGAAAGAAATAATGGGTAAAGTAAATCAATTGAGGATAAATGTTTCCGTTGTGGTGGAAAGGGCCATTGGTCACGTACCTGTCGTACCCCAAGGCACCTAGTTGATCTTTATCAAACATCCTTGAAAAGGGATGACAAAGAAAAGGAAACAAATTTTGTTTCAAATGATGAAAATTCCATCACTCATTATGATGTATCTAATTTCTTTAAGGATTCTGAAGGAGATATTGGCTATTTGATCAATGATGGAATAATTTGATATATGTATGTGTTTGTTAAGTATTCATGTGAATAATTTTACTGTGCATGTACTTTTACTCATTTTATTATTATTATTTGTTTTTGAAGAAAAATGGTAAGGATATATTCTGAAGATATCTGCCTTGCGGATAGTGCAAGTTCGCACACTATTCTTAAAAGTGATATATATTTTACCCATCTTGTGCCAAAAGAAGAGTATGTTAATACTATTATTGGCTCAGGCAATGTGATAGAAGGCTCCGGAAGAGCTATAATTTTGTTTCTTGGAGGAACAAAATTTATAATAAATAATGCACTATTATCTACCAAGTCTCTGAGGAACTTGTTGAGTTTCAAAGATATTCGCTGAAATGGATATCATGTTGAGACAATGAATGAGGGAAATCATGAGTATTTATGTATCACAACTCATGATTCAAATAAGAAAGTTATATTAGAAAAGTTACCTTCACTTTCATCTGGATTGTATTATACCAAGATTAGTGCAATTGAATCACATGCCATTGTAAACCAGAAGTTTACTAGCCCAAATGAATTTGTAACTTGGCATAATAGATTGGGTCATCCGGGAACAACCATGATGAGGAGAATTATTGAAAACTCTCATGGACATTCACTAAAGAACCAGAAGATTCTTAAAACTAGTGAATTTTGTTGTGCTGCATGTTCTTAGGGAAAATTAATTTTAAGGCCATCACTAGTAAAGATTGGATTTGAGTCTCCTGAATTCCTAGAAAGGATTCAAGGTGATATATGTGGACCTATTCATCCACCATGTGGATCTTTTAGATATTTTATGGTCCTAATAGACGCATCTTCGAGATGGTCACATGTGTGCTTATTATCTTCTCGCAACCTGGCGTTTGCGAGATTATTGGCTCAAATTATTCGATTAAAAGCACAATTTCTAGAAAATCCAATTAAAACAATTCGTCTTGATAATGCTGGTGAATTTACTTCCTAAGCATTTGATGCTTATTGTATGGCTAATGGAATAAGTGTTGAACATCCAGTAGCTTATGTTCACACACAAAATGGGTTAGCAGAATCACTTATTAAACGCCTCCAATTGATTGCTAGACCTTTGCTTATGAGAACAAATCTCCCAACCTTGGTTTGGGGGCATGCTATTTTACATGCCGCAGCACTTATTCGTTTGAGGCCAACGAGTTATCATCAATTCTCTCCTATGCAATTAGCTTTTGGCCAGCAGCCAAATGTTTCCCATTTAAGAATATTTGGGTGTGCAATATATGTTCCCATTGCACCACCTAATCGCACCAAAATGGGACCCCAAAGAAAATTGGGGATATATGTTGGATATGATTCTCCCTCTATAGTGAGGTATCTTGAAATACAAACTGGAGATGTATTTAAAGCCCGGTTTACGGATTGTCATTTTGATGAATCAAAATTTCCAACATTAGGGGGAGAGAATAAGTTTCCTGAAAAGGAACTTAATTGGAATGCATCATCATTGATGCATTTAGATCCTCGATCAGGGCAATGTGAACTAGAAGTTCAAAAGATTATACATTTGCAAAGAATAGCAAATGAATTGCCTGATGCATTTTCCGATACAAAGAGGATAACCAAATCTTATATACCAGCGGAAAATGCCTCAATTCGAATTGACGTCCCAGTAGGACAAGTAGCCACTGAAGCAAATTCACGCCAGAAGCGTGGCAGGGCGGAAAATGCCCCAATTCGAATTGATGTCCCAGTAGGACAAATAGCCACGGAAGCAAATACACGCCAGAAGCGTGACAGGCCTGTCGGTTCCAAAGATAAAAATCCTCGAAAGAGAAAAGAAGTAAATATTCCTGTTGAAAAAGACATAGTAAAGACACCTGTAGTTGTCCAAAATTCTGATATAACGCCAGAAGACGTTCAGGTACCTGAAAATTGTGAAAATGACGAGATCTCGATAAATTATGTCTTTACAGGAGAGAAATGGGACCGAAATAAGACAATTGTCAATGAAATATTTGCATATAATGTGGCATTAAATATCATGCATGAAAGTAAGGATCTTGAGCCAAGATCAGTCGAAGAATGTCGACAAAGAAATGATTGGCCAAAATGGGAAGCAGCCATGAAGGCTGAATTAGACTCACTTGCAAAACGTGAAGTCTTTGGACCTGTAGTCCGTACACCTACAGATGTAAAACCTGTTGGATACAAATGGGTATTTGTGAGAAAACGAAATGAGAAAAATGAAGTTGTGCGCTATAAAGCCCGACTTGTGGCACAAGGTTTTTCACAAAGGCCCGGTATAGATTATGAAGAAACGTATTTCCCTGTAGTGGATGCGATAACATTGCGTTATTTGGTCAGTTTATCTGCATATCATAAACTGCATATGCATTTAATGGATGTGGTAACAGCCTACTTATACGGCTCATTAGATCGGGATATCTATATGAAAGTCCCTGAAGGACTAAAGATATCTAAACCATCCAATGAATATTCGCAAGGGTTATACTCAGTCAAATTGCAAAGATCTTTATATGGTCTAAAGCAATCTGGACGAATATGGTATAATCGTCTTACTGAGTATCTGGCCAAAAACGGATTCAAGAATGATGATATATGCCCCTGTGTTTTCATAAAGAAAACTGCATCTGGATTTATTATTATTGCTGTGTACGTTGATGATTTAAATATCATTGGTACTCCTGAAGAGATTCCAACAATTATAAAAACTCTAAAAGAAGAGTTTGAGATGAAAGATCTTGGAAAGATTAAATTTTGTCTCGGCCTGCAGATCGAGCATATAAAAAGTGGGATCTTTATTTATCAAACAACATACACAGAAAAGAACTTGAAGAGATTTTATATGGATAAGTCACATCCCTTGAGTACCCCAATGATCGTAAGATCTTTGGATGTGGAGAAGGATCAATTCCGTTCTAAGGAAGAAAATGAAGATATCCTTGGTCCTGAAGTACCATATCTTAGTGCCATTGGAGCGCTAATGTATCTTGCTAATAATACGCGACCTGGCATATCATTCGCGGTGAATTTACTAGCAAGATATAGTTCCTCTCCAACCAGAAGACATTGGAGTGGAATCAAACAAATTTTTCGATATCTCCATGGAACGGTTGATATGGGATTGTTTTATCCCTATGGATCCAAGTCATAATTAGTTGGCTATGCAGATGTCGGATACCTGTCTGATCCACATAAAGGGAGATCTCAAACAGGATACCTGTTCACATATGGTGGTACAGCTATATCATGGAGGTCCACGAAACAAACAATTGCTGCAACATCCTCTAATCATGCTGAAATACTGGCGATTCATGAAGCTAGTCGCGAGTGTTTTTGGCTGAGGAGTTTGATTCAATATATTATGTCATCATGTGGACTGATTGATCAGAAGATAGCTCCAACTGTCCTGTTTGAAGATAATACAGCATGTATTGCTCAACTTAAAGGCGGATATATCAAAGGTGATAGAACAAAGCATATTTCTCCCAAATTCTTCTTCACTCATGATCTTCAAAATTAAGGGACAATTGATATCCAACAGATCCGCTCAAGTGACAATCTGACAGATTTATTCACAAAGTCACTCCCAAAATCCTCCTTTGAAAGATTGGTACATGAGATTGGGATGCGCCGATTTCGAAACATTAAATGATGTCGGCAAGAGGGGGAGACTGTACTCTTTTTTCCTTGGTCAGGTTTTTCCCACTGGGTTTTTCTTGACAAGGTTTTTAATGAGGCAGTCCCCATCACAAAGGATATTGTACTCTTTTTCCTTCACTAAAGTTTTTTTCCCATTGGGTTTTCTTTAGTAAGGTTTTAACGAGGCAATAATCCTAAATGGTCATCCAAGGGGGAGTGTTGTGATAAGGATGAATGATGTGGATGACCATTTTTTATGAGACTTAGTTTACCAAGGGTGATTGTATTTAATCTAGTTTGAAAAAGTAAAGCCTTGCACATGTATAAATAGGGGCATAGGCTGAAACTTTTATACACACAAGTAATAAGAATTCTCTCTCTCTCTTTATATTGTCTATATACAAAATTCTTCCTCTCTTTTTTTTTTCATACATTAATACATACATGTAAATATATAAGTATCATATCTTTTATATTAAGATAGTAATTGTGGTTAATATTGTTATCTAATCATATTTCTTTACTTTATGTTGGTTACTTCTTCCTTATTTATTTATTTATTTAGTTATTTAATAACAGAAACAAATAAAAAAAAAACAGTAAAGAGAGAAGAAAGACTAGAAAAAGAAAGTTTTTTCTTAGAAAAAAAAAGTGTCAAATTAACACTTATATTTTCCCATAATTATTTAGGTATGGCATATAGGACAAAGGCTGCTTCCTGCTATGATGACTGACTTTAGTCTAAAGTAATTAAAGTTTTCTTATAAAAAAAGTCGTATTAATACTAAGATTTAGTCAACATCGAAGTCATATGTATGAAGTGTAAAAGTGTTATGATCTTATGGAGAAATCTTCAATGATTTAATTTTTTTTTACTAATGAAAGAAAAGAAGGAGCACAATAATGCGCAGTCCTTTTTGAACATGTAAATTGCTTCTAAAAAATTAATAATTATATCTGGAAAAAATTAAAGAAAAAGGATAGATATTATTGTGTGTGTATATATACATATACAAATAAAATTTAAAATTATATTTAAAATTTATAAAAATATTTAATTAATTAAATATTTTTATAAAGTTTTAAAATATTAATTTTTATCATAAATATTTTTTATAAGTACTTTTATAACATTTAAAAATTTGTTACAAGATCTTATAAATACTATAAAAATTTATAATATACTCATTACGTAGTAAAAATTTTTAAACTTCATAAAATTACAATATGTTTTTTATAGGCTCATATCTTTTATAAAATGGTGAGAGACATTAATATATAACATGCGTTAAAAATGTGTTATCTTATTTGTATAATAAATCGTATTATTTTATTTGCGTAATGAAAACTGTATACGTTTAGTGTTTATGATAAAGGTGGGAACTTCTAATAATTCGATTTAAGTAAAATCGAATTACATAGGTATAAAGTCCCCAGTAAATCAGTTTTACATAAATTAATTTATAATAAAATATTATTTTTTTACTAAATTAATTTTAAGTTAAAACAATTTATATGATAAGGATAAAATAATTTAACTTTAAACGATTTATTATGAATACATACTAAATCTGATTTAGAACGATTTTTATAAGGACAATATCGAAATAAAAATTAAAACAGGACAATTAGATAATATTGGCAGCCAAACAATTAAAACGGTGATTTATCCAAAATCAAAGAATATTGATAGATTTTATAAATATAGAACATATTAATACATGCATACATAAATATATTTTATTATATAATTTTAAATATAATAATTATGTAATAATTTTTTTAAAAATAAATAAATATAAAATATATAAATACATAATAAATTTTATTTATTTATTAAGATTAATTAATATGTAATATTATTTTTAATTATAAAATATAAAATAATTAAATTATTTTATAAAATAAATTATTTTATATTACTTAAAAATTAAATAATTAAATTATTTTATTTTACTTAAAAATAATTGAATTATTTGTTAAAAAAAATTAAAAATATTATAATAATTAATTTTGTTAAAAATATATTATTATATAATATAATTTTTTATCCAAATATTTGTAAATATGTATTTTATTTAAATATTATATATAATATTATTTTAATAAAATTAATTATTATATAATAATATTTTTTTTAATGGTTACAAAGTTATTCTTTGATATTAATATATATTTTAAAATGTTATTATTCATACTCTAACCCAAAATTCAAGCCAGGCCCAAAACAAAAAAAAGTCCAAAAAACAGATATCAAATAGCCAGATTTTTAAGAGATCGAACAGAGCACAACCAAATATTAACTCCCTCTTAAAGGAGTTACAACTTATCCCTATTATCTCTTATTTATTTCTAGAAAATATATCTCAACAGACCCTTGAATGGAGAGGACTATTATCCGCCAATAATTGTGACACTATTCCAAAGGTGGTTATTGACTCATCACCTATAAATACACTGATACCTCTCAGGTATACTTAAGATCTAATATACTATAAACCTGCTTGTATCTTTGCTGACTTAGGCATCGAAATGTCTTACAGGTACCATCTCCCATCTCTTCGCGAACAACTCGGACAGCGCCTTCTTGACACAGGCTAAGTCAAACGCTACCTCACTAGAAGTTTAGACCTCACATTCAGGCCCAAATACAATTCAATTTCAGGTAACTCTTGAAACAGTTATATATAACATATGAAAATGTTGAATTTTTTATTTTTTTTTCAAACTTTTAGACAAACGTTTTTGAATTTTTTTTATTTATATTCATAAAAAATAAAAATAAAAATAAAAATTCACATTATTTTAATTTTTTTTAAATACAAATAAAAATAGGTATAGTATATTTTTTGTCCTTGAAATTTGGCAAAAATTTTAAAAATACCCCTAAGTTTTATTTTGTTTCAATTTTGTCCCAAAAGTTTTCGATTTACATCAAATATACTTTCGACGGCTAAATTTTCATAAAATTTAAGACCAATCTAACAATAATGCATGAAAATTATGCTTGATTTGCTTGTGTTGAGGGTTGTTCTTATGAAATTGTTGTTGAACTGGTCTTAAATTTTTTGAAAAATTAGTCGTCAGGAGTACGTTTGATGCAAATTGAAAATTTCTGGGACAAAATTAAAACAAAATAAAACTTAGGGGTATTTTTAAAACTTTTGTTAAATTTCAGAGATAAAAAGTATATTTTACCCAATAAAAATTTACTTTTAAAGATTACATATATGATATATTTACGGTTGGAAACCTTTATATACGTACACTTTGTGACTTTAATGGATCCATATAGGTGCAAGAGTTCTTTGTCTGTCTGATAGCTCACATACATATCAGTCACAAACTCACAATAAATAGTATTTACAATAAATAAAAAAAGTGAATGCTTTTTTTTTTAGTTGTCAATTATTTATTAATTAAACTGTAGCTAGATAATTAGTTTTATCTTTATAGATTTATTTTGTAGTAGTAACTGAAACATTGATTTCATGTAAAGTAAAATGAATTTATGAAAATAAAAACTATATATAATTATATAGAAATGTTAATTATAATTTGATCTAATATGACAGATGTATCTGGAAAGAAATAAACTTTTTTTAGTAACAAATTCAAAACCTCTGAAAAAAAAAAACATATCACCTTGATTAGAATATTAGTATGTTGGTTAGGTGTGATATATAATAACCAATTAACCATACATTTTTTCTGAATTCAAGAAAATTCTTTTGGGGTTGGTGTACGTTGAAAACCCACAATGCAAAATAATTACATTCGAAGTACCCTCTATAGAGTCTATACTATGTATTTGAAAAAAAAAAGGGTTTAATTATTCTGTAAGTACTTATAGTTTCACTGAATTTTTAATTAGATTTTTATACTTTTTTTTTTCAATTGGGTCCTTATACATTTTTTTTTCAATTTAGTCTTTGTTAACGTTAAACGTTAAAAAAATGTTAGTAAATTGTAAAATTACTTGTATACCCCTAGGAACCTAATTAAAAAGAAAAAATATAGAGACCTAATTGAAAATTTAAAAAAATTATAAATATTTAATAAAAGATATTCTTATAATCCCTATTTAATGATTCTACGACATAAAAAATTTTCTATAATCCCTTTTATTTTATCACTATCATTTTTTTCTTATTTATATACAAATTGTACCAAAAATATCGGTTTTTTATTTTTTTGACTTTCAAAATACCTTATCTTAAGAATATACAAAAAAAAAGTAATGGTTAAAATGAAACAGAGAAATAGTAGTAATAAGTATAATATAAAATTCAATTTTCATCACTCAAGTATTTATTATGACCAACATAATGAAAGAACTTGCATATGGCATATGGTAACAAGAATCATTGATAGAATAATAATTAAAATTGTTTACAAAAATTGAATTCTATATAATTTCTCAAACAAGAGAACCAATTTGGCTGACAAAAACTCAAAAACAAATATATTAAAGAAATCCTTAAAGACTGCTTGCTCTAGCATAAATAGATATTCCATCTCCTTTGATATGATTTTTGCCATTGCAACTGATGCCAAGTGACGCACAGGCCGTCGACAACCAAAAGTGAACAGGAAATACAATGCATCCTCACACTATCTTTGCCACAACAAGAGTTTTCTCACCCATAATAACTGCAAGGACAAAGCAGTTATCTAGACTCCAAACAATCATATTTACACCACGTGGAGTGGGTAGAGTTCTCTGACGAGGACCATCTCTCTAAGGTTGAGGAGGCATAGGTGGAGGTAGAACTCTCAGATGATATGCCCGAGTCCAGCGACTACTTTTCTCCTAAATAGAAAAAATTTGAAAAACTAGAATGTAGTCAACTAATCTTTGGTAATTTGGGTAACAAAGTAGCCATAACTCTCACTTTCCTTCATAAAAAGAGGAAAAAGAAAGAAAGCAACCATAGAAGAAATTACATTTGATGAATTTTACATGTGACCTGCGTGATTTGGGAATCCATATAATAGCACTCCCATCACGAGAGCAGATAACAATATTATCATGATTCAACCTAGAATAAAAGCCGACTAGATTATTAGATAGCTAAAACATTGAGAATTGGGCAGAAGGCATTTTTAGCTGGAAGAAAGCATAGGAGAGAAGAGGGCCAATCTAGGAGTCAGAACATTCAAAACACTAGTTCCCAAAGATATATATACACACCCACCCACCATGAATTCTTAAATTTGGGAATATTTTCCTCTTTCCAAATTTTTGATGTGGAAAACTGAGATGCTACTGCACATCCACTGCAAAAAATGAAGCAAAGGAATGTATACAAAAATTTCATCTATCAACCAGTATATCAGATATTGGAGTAATACAAACCTAAATTGCACATAGTTTACATCATTTTCATGCCCAGATAACACATCTATCTCGTGATTTGGCTGTTCAGTATCATCCACGCTTGGTTTACAAGCATTCCACACCTATAAAATCTTGAAGTTAGATAACAAATTGTAAAGCTGAAAATCCATTTCAATAAATACATGATTGGTTTAATTAAAAGAAACCTAATCCCCCTCCCCCTCTTTTTTTTCTATGGGTTCTTTTCTTCCTTTCTCTTCCTCTATTTCTGTGAGCATTAAACATCTTGATTGTAAACTTCTCTGAAGCTACTTAATATGCAAAGCTAAACACTCATTTAGATGCTAGCACTTAACAATATGTCAGAGATAGTTGGGTACTCTTATAAATGGAAAACGATCAAACACCTCACAAGTTATTTCTATAATAAATTTTAGTTTTGAGGCTGTCTTGTTAGCATATAATGACCATTAAAGCCTATACAATATGGCATTCAAATATATGATAGAGGAAATAAGAGATATTTTCATATTCAGACATGTATGATGTATGTATCAAGAGATATGTATCCTAGCAAGATTATCAGAGCTACCAGTGACAAAGACAGTCCCATTAGTATTACCAATGACAAAGACAGTGCTATGCTTCATTTGAGACATGAAAACAAGACGAAATTTGCTGAAATTAGGAGAAGAATTAACAAGAAGACAAACATGAACATCACAATGCTGGATACCTTAGAAACTCTATCTTTTGTTATATTAAGCAGCTTTTCAATAACAATTTCGACTGAACTTTCCATGGCATCTTTCTGGAATGAATAAACAGAAAGATAGAACAACCTCTTATTATATTCCAAAAAGTCCATAAAAGAAATATGTATGGTTGCATTTACCAATATAGGCAAGGGCACAATGAAACAAAGTGGAGTGCATAAAAAGGGGTAAGAATCTGGTTTTTAAGCATTGCAACAAGCATTGAAAGAGCAAGCTCTCTGATTGAGGAATCTGAATCATCCAGCACTTCAAGCACAACTGTCAGAATCTGATTGAAGTACTGCAATAACGATGAAACAAATATCACAAAAGACAAAAAAGAAAAATCTAATATACTGTGCTATGCCGCAATGGTAAAATTTTCTTAGCTTTACCCTGACTGACCCCATTCTCAAAATGTTATCATTTTTTTAAACTATTAATTAGCTCGAATTTTAATTTCTCAGGCTTGCATTCATAGTCCAAATCTCAAAATGAAAGCTTAGAATTAAAATTAAAAAAAAAAAGATAAAATAAAAGTATCTGTCCAATACATGTTTCCATCAGCAAGTATGAAGCTTTTTTTTTGGGAGGGGGGTACATGCTAAGACTTCCAAATTATAGGTCAATGATGCAGCAACATCAAAAAATAACTTAGTATTATTGATAACAAATCTAAAAGAAAATTTCTAAAATAAAAAATGTATATAGATTCTGAGTAAGGAAAAATAAGGTTATTTTGCCCCTACCTAAGTTCAAGATGCAGAACTTCTTCGAAAACCGTTTGCTTAATTGCGGGCCTGCTGAATCAGGCTTCGACTCCATTAACTAGCAGCAGCAATTTAAAAATTTTGCTGATCTGTGGCTGGCGGTGTGCGCATTGATGAGTTTGGGACAAGAAGGAGAGAGAAAGCTGACGTTGATTGCAACGCTGTGTGGGTCCTGCGTAGAGTTCGGAATGCTGAGATATTTGAAGGAGAAAGAACCATAGCTCAAGTGATTTTTGTTACGGCATCGAAGCTCCAAGATTTGTCGCTAACACTTCCAACCTTGATTCATCTTTGTTCCGTCGACTGTCGCTGGTAGTGGATGAATGGCCTTCTTCTAGTAGCGACGAGCATGGGAGGGACGCCGAGCAGAGGAGATGCCGCAAGAGGGGACCTTACGGTGGATCCAGCGGGAGCTCAAGAAGTTAGGGCTACTGGGTTAGGAGGGGGTGAGTGTGGGACAAAATAATAAGGGATTTTTTGGAAATTTTAAAAATATGATGGTATCTTTGATTAGTTTTTTTTTTTAAATATGAGAATATTCGTTTATTTAATAGAATATTCCATTATTTTAAACGTTTTTATTACGGTAGGGATTAAATTGAAAAAAATTATATGGTATAGGAACTTAATTAAAAAAAAAAATATAAGGACTTAATTAAAAATTTGGTGAAACTATAGAAACTTATAGAGTAATTAAAAAAAAAAAAAAAAAAAACAATTAGTATCTGGTTGGTTCGTAGGAATTTCTGTTGGTCCCTTTTCCACACAATACTTTACTAATAAGTAATAACTATTCATTAATAATTCTATTTGTTGCGGAATTTCTATGATGATCAAAGTCGAACTATCAATGCAAATCAGTTAATAAAGTCCCCATAATAAGCCAATTCTTCACATTAGCTCTACAATTATGTCTTGTTTTTTTCCCTAAAAAAATATGAGGTATTTTATTAAAATGAGAATGAGGGAAAACGTTCAAGTAGGACAAAAAAATTTGCACCAAAGGAACGAGAGTGTGATAAAATTATTTATTCTAAAAATTTAAGGATCAACTTACAAAATCATTTATCTAATAAAAATTTTAAGTTAAAAAATATAAATACATAAATAATTATATAATTAACATGTCTCCCTCACACAAAATTATTTTTAGAGTATATGTAAATTATAACGAATGTTAATGTGCTCCGAAAAAAAAGTAAAAATTGTAGCGCTCCTTTAATTTTAATAAAGTCTAAATTATATAGTGTAAAACTTAAATTTTGAATCTTAAATTTAAAATCCTAAACCATAAATTATAAATTTTGAAATTCTTAAGTTGAAATTCTAAACTCTAAACTCTAAATTCTAAATTCTAAACTTTAAATTTAAATATAATAAATAAAGAGATAAAATTTGTTTAATTAATAAGAAATACAACATTTCGATCCTTATTTAATAAGAAGTGTTTAAGAATGAATAGTAAATTATATATAATTTTTTTATTAATGTTATGCTAAAATCTCTTAAAACCATGGTGATTATATATATAATTTTTCTTATGCTAAAACCATGGTGATAAAACTATCAGAAAATTTGGATAGAATATTGAGTAATTTTATTTAATTCAATTTTTAAATTATGATATGGATAAATTAAATTTAGCAAGTCTTTTTTTTGTTGCATCAATAAATTGGATAAAAAAATAATTTTTTTTTGTATTTAATTTCAACTTATTTTATAGTTGGGGATTTGGTTGAGTGGCACTACAACACAACCGGCATTTTGCGGTGGTTCTGGGGCCATATTGCGGCGATGAATTACACGCCGAAAGATAGACCGCAGGTGAACGGTTAGCGGCGGTTTTAGCTAATCACTGGAATAATTGCCACGTAATAAAAATTATTTGCGACGGTTACAAACTGTCGCTAAATGGAAGGGAATTGAAAACAATGACTGTTTGCGGTGGTTTTCAACCGCTGCTAAATGTCGGAAAAATGGACAATATGCCTATTTTGTGGTGGTTAGAAACTGCCGTCAAATTCAGGATTTCCATTAAAATTCTAGCCTTTTTTTATTATTTTGCCTCTTTTAAAATAATATGTTTATTCAACTTTAATTTATTAGTTATCGATTAATTTAAAAAACTTCCAATCAAATAAAACAACCAAATAACATAACAAACCAAATTATATATATGCAAACATAAATTATATAATAAAATTGCCATAAGTGCACGATTTAATATAAAGTAAAATTTCATAATTTGAAAAAAAATAAACATAAAAATAGAAACATTATTGCTGATGATATATAATTTATAAGGTAACACAAAAAAGGGTATTATTGAATGTATATCCCTTTTTACCCATGATCAAGAAAAAAAATTATTATTATTGGTCAATAATATTAATTGGTTAGATAAATTAAAAAAAAAAACTATACTTTTACATTACTTAACTTGGATTAGGAATCATTGAATATGATACTGTTCTAGAATCATTGAATCTCTGATATTGGTCAAGGAATGATTATTAATGCATGGTCAACAATAATTGAATGTGATTCAACCTTATAGTTTCCCCTAATGTGCATATATAATGCATGAAACTATTGTTTCAATGCAAACACATACATGAAAAACATGGTGGAAAAAATGGATTTACTAAGTGGTCGCAAAGCAAATGAGATTTTTGAAGGGCAAGTTCATGTGTACAAACACATGTATGCTTACTTAGATTCTATGTGCCTTAAATGGTGCATTGACTTAGAAATACCAACCATAATCTACAACCATGAAAAACCCATCACCCTTCATGAATTGATCTCAATTTTACAAGTTCCACCATCCAAAATTAGTGGCGTGGAGCGTCTTATGCGCCACCTAAGTCACAATGGATTCTTTGATATTGTAACAATCCATGATGATGATGATGAAAACAAAGAAGAAAAAGAAGCGTATGCTCTCACTATTGCTTCTGAGCTTCTTGTTAAAGGCACTGAATATTGTTTAACTCCTATGGCTAAGTGTGGTCTTAATCCAATTATGTCAAGTTCTTTTAACTTATTAGAAAAATGGACTTTAGAAGAAAATCTTACTTTATCTGAAATTTCCCTTGGAACAAATCTTTGGGACTTTCTTAGCAAAAACCCTTCAATTTTGACATCCTTTAATGAGTCAATGGCTAGTGACTCTCAAATGGTGAAGTTGGCATTGAAAGATCATAGTGCTGTTTTTGAAGGGTTGGAATCCATTGTAGATGTTGGTGGTGGAAATGGAACCATATCTAAGATTATTAGTGACATGTTTCCCAAATTGAAGTGCATAGTGTTTGACCTTCCACATGTTGTGGAGAATTTTTCAGGAACCAGCAGCAACAATTTGAGCTTTGTTGGTGGAGACATGTTCAATTATATACCTGAGGCTGATGCTGTTCTACTTAAGGTATGTATAAGTAAATTACAGCATAAAGTATTATTTTTGTTTCAGCTAAATTCTAATTTAGTTTCTAATTTTAAACATCTTATTTTTGTGTCAAAAAATTCTAAACAGATTTAATGTTGTCCTATCGTTAAATTTGACACTAATAATTAACCGAATAAATGACGTAGATATTAATAACGTTACTAGTTAAATAATATCTTTTTCTATGTGTTAGAAAAACATAACTAAAACTATTTTGTAATACTTCTTCTCCTCAATTTTTTTTGGTGTAAAACTCCAAATCATCATAACAATCAATCATCAATGCTTCAAAAGTAAAGAAAAATTTTTTATATTAATAATTGTTGGTGGATCTATTTATTTACATACTGAAATCAAATACTATATTAACTCTTCAATATGCAAATCATTTGTGTCAAATTTAATGGCGAGACAACGTTAAATCCGCTTAAAAATGTTTTGAAATTGAAATAGGACATTAAAAATTTTTTATGACAAAAATAAAACGTTTGAAACTTTAAGGATTAAATTAAGATTCACTCCAAATATTAGAAACCTAAATAATACTTTCTCATAAATTATATTATTTCATCAATCTATTATACTTCTTTTCATAGATGTTTCATTCTGTTTCAATTTTAAAATAGATATTAATTTGGACAACATTATACATTAAAAGTCAATGTTTTTAGGTTAGACAACAAAACAAATTGTTCATATATATATATATATATATATATATATATTCGTTTTTTTAAAGTAGTAATTATTTGTTTTTAAATAGAATACTATATAAAATTAATTTTTAATTAATTAATATTAATTAATTTTTTGTCATATTTTTTTTAATTTTCATTTTTTGAATTATTTAGGATTTAGAATTTAAAATTTTAAAAAATTGGCTAATATTAAAGAGGAAGAATTTAGGATTTATATTATTTGTTGGTAGAATTATTTATGGGCAAGAGACATTAAAGGTGAAGAAAATGGTATGATACAATTCCTAACCTTTTTGTTTTGTTTTTTATTTAGTGGATTCTACATGATTGGGATGAAGAACATTGTGTAAAGATATTGAAGAAATGCAAAGATGCAATTTCAAATAATACTAAAGGAGGAAAAGCAATTGTCATAGATCTTGTGATAAATGAAAAACAAGATAAATTTGGACTTACTCAAATGAAGCTCAGAATGGATATTGCCATGACAACTTTGAATGGAAAGGAGAGAAGTGAAGAGGAATTGAAGAAGCTTTTTTTGGAAGCAGGCTTTCAAGATTATAAAATATTTCCTTTAACCGGAATGTATTCTCTTATTGTGGTTTATCCTTAAGAATAATTAACGTTGAGATGATCATTAATAAGTGTCACAAAACAAAAAATGCTAAGAGAGTTAGATAAATAATATATCGAAAATGTTTGGTAACAAAAAAAAAATGTAAGACTCAAGACTTTTGAAAAGTCTAATTTTAAATTAATCTCAAATCATATATTTATTTACAATTTTAATTTTAGAAATTATTTTATTGAAAATAATTAAAGGTAGTTTTGATTAATTGAATTTAAAATAAATTAAGAATTTTTATTCAAATTCTATAATTATAAATTATTTTTCTATTTACAATTTAAGATTTTAAAAATAATAAAATTTGACTATTTAAATTAGAACTTTATCTAATTTTATAATTATTGAGTCATTCTCCATATTTAAATTATAAAGTTAGTAGTTATTAAATAGTAAAAATTTTATATATAATTTAATTTAAATATTTTATATTTTTATAATTTAATACTTTAAGTTTTAAGAATAAAGAAAATTAATTATATTATCTTATATTTTCAATTAGAGTATTTGATTGAAAATTAAATTAATATTTTAATATAACAAATAATATTTTAAAATAATTTTAAAAATTTAATTAAATTTTAAAATTTATACTTCATATCCTAATTTTATTAAAATTATTTTACTATAATTAAACCCAAAATCTTAATTTTATACCCAAACCCTAACCCCAATTAAATCACAATTTTTCTCTTACTCCTAATGAAACTCTAGCCGCCATTATCTCCCACCCTCACCAACACACAAAGCAGCTGAACCCCCCTTTTGCCAACCAAAACACACACACCCATCAGAAAGAAGGAAAGAAAGAAGGGAAGAGGGGAAGTGGACTGCTGAGGAGAAGGAGAGGAAGAGAAGGGAAAGTTGTCCACGTCGTGCCACTGCGCCAGTTCCTCGCCGCCGTGCTGCATCATCGTCTATGGAGAGTCGCCGTCGCTGTCGATCCGCCACGAGCCGCCATCGCAGATCAGCGACGAAGAGAGAGAGAGCCGCGAGAAAGAGTGGATCGTGCCACCCAGTCGTCGTCGTCCTCGCCACGTCGCAGTCATCGTCCTCACTGCGCCGCCTCAGCCATGGGTGAAGCAGAAAACAGTGCGCGAAGAGAAAGAGACCGATGGGAGAGCGTGCGCGCGAGAAGGGAGAAGCCAGTTCTGCCACCGTCGCCGCGTCCAGCCGCCGCCAGGGAGCCCCACGCTGCCTCTGCCGCTCGAAACCTTGCTGCTGTCGCCGGGAAATACCGCCGGTAAGGATTTTTAGTTGGTTTTTGTCCCTTTTGAGTTTCCGGAAGCTTTTCATCGCTGCATGTTTGTTACAGTCTCCGTCGCCGGAGTTCTAGTCGCTGCTGTCGCTTAGGATGGCTGCCGGGGCTGCCGCCAAACCGGTTCAGCAATCTCCGCTGTTTCGTTCTTATTAAAGTAAGTTTTTATGTTTCGAAAATCCCTGCCTTAGTATTCTGTTATGTTTGGTTATGAACTCTGAGGTTATGGTAACGTAGGGTCGTGTTCTGAGCTTTGCATGTCGTTTTTAAGTTGTTGTGAGTATTGCGAAGTGACCAGGGACTTGATCTACGATTGCTGTTGGTTTCGGCGGGTTGAGAGAAAAGGTTTTGTTGACACGTTTTGGGTTAAGATTTCGACTTGTCGAGGTGGGGGCTTTTTATATAAACTAATCTATTTTAAATTAGAATTGTTATAAATAGATATGACTTACTGAATGTATTTCTAGTGATTATGTAAGTCTTATGCATTGTCTGATTTGTTCTAGATGAATATGGTTGTCTTATGCAAATTTTCTATAAAATCTGAAATTTTGTTTGAAATATTATTTAAAAAGTCTGAATTTGAGAAATCGTAATATTAGATTTATTAAGAAAATAGTATGTTTCGAATTTAATTTAATTGAGAAAAACATATGACTTGGGTTCAATTTACTCAGAAAAAGAGTTTCTTTACAATTTTAAATCACTTAAGAAAAATATTGTCCTAAGGTCAATTTTATCTATAAAAAGAGTTTATGTTTTAAATTGGGCTTAAAAAATTCGTTCAGAGGAGCTTTAATGACTTTACAAGAAAAAAGGACTTTGATGGAATGACGTCGTTTTGTGATATTTTTGGAAAAGGTTGAAAGAATTAGTTTCTAAGAATGAAATTGAGATTGGTTTTGAATTTTAAACTTGGTTTAGAATTACATGATTTGATTTAGAAATTTTCTTTGAATAACTCAATTTAAGAAAACAATAACTTTTAAGAATCTTTACTGAATTTATGGAAATGAGGTCGGTTGTTTTTTCCCTAAAGTCTTAAGATTTTATTGAGGAATTTTATGACCAAATTCTGATTTAGAGTGAATGATTTTGAGTTTTCAGAAGAAAATTTAAATGTGGCTTTGTTTTGAAAGAAAATTGAATTGAGAAAAAGTGGTCCTTGAATATGTTTGTTATTGAAAGTAAATGGGCCAAAAATAATTTTTTTTTTTGAAATAAGACTTTAAACCTGATTGATTATAAATATTATTGAAAATATGATGAGGATTTCTAGTCTGGCAAGGATAGTGGTATAGTCCCACTTGCTCAGTGCGTAAATCGTTGTGTAGGGATGGTAGTTTTATCCCACCTGCAGTGAGGATGGTAGTTTTATCCCTCTCACATATGATAAATTATTTGGCAAGGATGGTGGTTTAATCCTGCTTGCGTGTTCTGGACAAGGATGGTGGTTTAGTCCCACTTGCTTGTGGAACCTACGGATAAGGATGGTGGTTTAATCCCGCTTATCCGAGTCGGGTCTGGCAATATAATCGACGCGTGAGCTCATGGCCAGTGGGACAGGCATGCATTATATGCATTTATATGACATTGTTTGGGTGTGCATATTGTAATTAGTTTGCCTATGTGAATAGTTATGTTTAATTGCTAATTGCTCTACTTGATATGACTGCTTGACTGTGTTTGAACCTTCTTACTTGTGTTTGTGACTAAAAATTGGTTGGATTGTGATGAATTAGTTGTTGATTGAGTTGCTTGGGTCTAGGGCCGTGGTTGATTATGAAATGGGCCAAAGGCTGTGTTTGGTTTGTGTTTTTGATTTAGAAAAGTATGAAAAACTAAACTGGTTCAGCATAGACTTAATGAACCTATGCTTGGAATGGTTTGGTCATTCATGTTGTCTAGGAAAAATTTTTAAAAAAACTTTTAGATTTTTAAGAAATTAACAACTTTCCCTTTTAGAAAGGATTTCGGATTTTGAATATTAAATCTTTGGTTATGAAAAGAAGCATAAGACGGTTATTAATCATTGTACTTTAAAAACGGTTTTATTCTCATATCTTATTATAGCAATTATGTAACCCTATAGTGAGAACTCTTTTGAGGATGATGTTCTCACTCTCCTACAAGTTTTTTCCTTTTCAGGATATGGGCGACGGAGTTTCAGAAGAGTTATATTCATTTTCTATTTATTCGACATTATTTTGTATTATCTTAGTTTTTATTTTTCCCTTGCCTTTATTTCTAGCAATTTTTGCAAGAGGGATAGGAGTTTTGATATGTGAAGTTTGTTTATTGGTATGATATATATATATATATATATATATATATATATATATATATATATTATTTGTAAGTATTGTAATCTGTACGGGTTAAGTATGGTTTTGGTCCCTAAAGTTTAGCGCCAAAATCGAAACCTTCCCTCATCTAATTTTCGATTTAAAATCGTCTTTAACGTTTTTTTTTCGTATTAAAATCGTCCTTTTAATTTTTTTCGGACAAAAATTTCCTCACCACTATGGCACAATTACCTCATCCACCACCACCAACACCACCAACACCACCACCACTATGGATAATAGAATCATAAGAATTCAGAACCAAAACCAACCACCACCACCCCCACCCACTGTTACTCCATCACCATCTGCATCACACCAACCAAAATTCAGAAAATCAACATCATCATTGTCATCCTCATCAGAACTCAGATCTAGAACTCAAATTTAGAAAAACAACCCCAGAATTCAAACTCAAAAAAATAAGAACTCAACTCAGAAAATCATCATCATCATCAGAACCCATAACTTAGAATCCGGAATTCAAACTCATAAAAACAAACACAAAACTCAAATTCAAGCAAACCCAGAAGAAGCAGAAGACAAAGTAGAAACAGAGATCGAAGCAAGAAGCTGAAGCGGCGAGGAGCAGTGGCGAGGAGGCGAGGAGCAGCGGCGACGGTGGCATTGGCTTCCCTCAGTGGCGAGGCGGCAAGAAGCAGCAGCGCGAGTCCTTCTCCCTCTTCGCGTCTCTCTCTGTCTGATCTCTCTCCTCTTGTGTGGGTGGTCGGCGCGACGGTGAGGGTTGGAAGAAGAGATGAGGGCTGGGCAGTGAGGGTTGGGCCTGGCGGTGAGGCGCTGGGCACGGCGGTGAGGGCTGGGCACGGCGGTGAGGCGGTGAGGGTTGGGCCTGGCGATCAGGCGCTGGGCGCAGCGATGAGGGTTGCGCGAAGAGATGAGGGCTGGGCGTGGCGGTGAGGGCTGGGCGAAGAGATGAGGGCTGGGCGGTGAGGGTTGGGCCTGGCGGTGAGGCGCTGGGCGCAGCGGTGAGGCGCTGGGCACCGCGGTGAGGGACTGGCTTCCCCTTTCCCCTTTTCCTCCCCTCCCCTCCCCCTTACCCTTTTCCTTCCCCCCTCCTCGACGCGTTTCCCCTCCCCCACACCCCCAACACGTTTTTTTTTTATTTTTTTAAATTTTATAACTTTTTTATTAAAATAGGAGGTAGTTTAGGAATAATATAAAAAAATTTATTAAAAAGGATGATTTTAATACGAAAAAAAACGTTAACGACAATTTTAAATCGAAAATTAGATGAGCGACGGTTTCGATTCTGGCGCTAAACTTTAGAGACCAAAATCGTACTTATCCCTAATCTGTACTGTAACGTATGGATAGAAGTTTTGAATATTCGGTTTTAAGTTTTAAACAGGATTATATTTTAGTATTAAATATTTTAAAAGTCGTCGTAATACCCGAGCTATCAGAATGGCGCAGCCGGAAGTGTGACATTTTGATAGTTAGGGTGTTACAAAAAATAATTACAATTTGTTTTATTTAGTATTTATTCATTATTACAATAATTAATATGTTAAATAAGATAAGTTTTGACTTTTTTTTTATTTTCCTAACATTATCGATATTTTCTCGTTCATAATAATCGTTCAAGATTATTTATAGTTTGAACATTAAAGGGGATAAAACTAAATGATATTTTACTTTAGTTATTTTTAGAGTTTAATGAAAATTTATAGCTAAATATTAATAAAGTTACACAGTTTTCGTTTTTATATATACCAAAATCACTTTGTAAATTGTAATCCTTAATCCATTTGTTAATGAAAATAGAGTTAATAACAGTTAAATAATAAAAAAAATTTCTTTTAAGAGTTTGATAATGATATTAAATTTATTATTAATTAGGAGATGGTACTAAAAAAATGATTAGATGAAAAAAAGATAATAATAATAATTTAAAAATGTATAAAGATTATAATTTAAAGAAAAAAAAGAATAATATGAAAAAAGAATTTTAGATAAAATATCCTTCCTTTGTAAAAAAAATATGTATTAATTTTTTATATATAAAAAATATAAATAATTTTAGTCCTATATTGATTTGAATTTTGTTGGATAAGTTATTTGGTTTGGGACGGATTTTAAATTCTTCCTATCTTAAAGTTTTGAGACAATTTTACTTCAAAAATTATAAATCTCTCTAAAGATCTTGATAGTCCTAAACTCTAAAAATAACAAACTAGACTTATCAAATTTAGGCCTAAATTTTACCCTACTTAAAAAGGTAATATATAGAATGAGAAATTGGCTACGTAACTTATTTTTTTTGTACTTTCTATATTACCCTAACTGAGAATCCAAATTTATTGCCTAATCTCTAGCAAGTAATATAGATCATCAATCATCAATCAACATTCTAACACATCAAATTCAAATATTCAAATCATATAAATCATATGCAAGAGCATAATTGGTTACATATCCCATTCATATGCATTCACTTAAGAGCAATTAGACAAGTAGTTGAATTTAGTAGATATATAAAAAATTGATGATGACAAATATGTTGATTTGGGTTGATAATCCAAGTGAGTTTAATGATGTTAGTTTGGTGTGCATGCCCAAATTTTTTTGTTGTAGTCCAATTCTATGAGGCAAAATGATCCAAAGCTGCTAAATAAGAATGGAATCAAATCAAGTCCAAAGCAAATCAATCAAAAGAAAAAACGATCTCTAATTTACTTTGGGTGTTGGTTAGACAAGAGAGAAGAGTTCACTTTTTTATTCAAACACCAAAGAGGAAGAAAATAAAAGCTAATCAATGAAGCTAATGTCAAATCAAGCTAAACAAAAGCATGACAAACAGAGTTCAAAGAAATTAAAGGTAAGTAATTTTTTTTTAACATATAAGACAATTACTTCACATTTTCTTTTCCTCTCTGATTAAAGAGATAGTAATAATAACATAAATGACATAAATAAAAAGATCGCGTAGTATCACATTTTTATGAAATATAATGATAATATGGCATATTAAATAATCGAATGGAGTTTATAAAAGTATATGTACTCTTAACTTAAATGGCTTGTAAGGTAGTAGTAGCAATTATAGGAATAGTATCAATCCATAAAACGCAAAGATATGTAGGAATTCTCGATTAAGAAGCCTTCAACAATAATGAGTTTACACATGGGAGAACTCGAATGATGAGCATAATGTATACGTGTCAAAGAAAGGAATAATGCCATAGAACAAATGATCACGATAACAGAACAAGGACATTATACAGCAACAACATCAATGGTAATGATAAAATAAACATAACTCATGCCAAACATATAAATTAACAAAAATATAATTTCTAACTTTTTTTTAGAATGTCTCATGTGCATTTGGCTATGTTTTTAAGTATGAGTAGGGTGTTTTTAGATGATCTATGTTTTGACATCAAGGTTCTGAGAACCAGACCAATTAAAAAATCAGTAGAGGTACTGGTTCAAAGGTTTAATGATTAATCGTGGTTAAACCGTGGTTGAACCGGTTTAGTTAAATATTAAAATTTTTCACTGGTGATCACTATCTCATTATTCCATCTTCAAAATTAAAAATTCCTAAATAATTTTACTCAGCAATAAATCAATAACTAATAAATTAATTCAGAATCAGAACAAATACCAGAAGTCAGAACAATAATAGTCCAAAAGTCAGAACAATAACACAAAAATAACTCAGAACATTATATATAATCAACAATAATAGTCCAAAAGTCAGAACAAATACCAACAATCCAGCTCTCTTCACAATAATGAACAATGAAAAAAATTAACTCACATAACAAGCATATAACCCAGAAAAACAACGATTCGTGATCAACATATCTGGAAAAAGAGCAATCAACTCCCAGAAATCAAACTGAAGAAGCACTGGAGGAGCTTACCGTT
Organism: Arachis stenosperma; assembly: GCF_014773155.1. Classification (NCBI taxonomy): domain Eukaryota; kingdom Viridiplantae; phylum Streptophyta; class Magnoliopsida; order Fabales; family Fabaceae; genus Arachis; species Arachis stenosperma. Next base: position 146,944,498 of record NC_080380.1, on the reverse strand, counting down.
GACGACGTCAAAGAAGCAAGCAACGAAAAACGGAGAGGTAACGATGGACAGAGAAACCATAATCCCTAAATCTATTTGGTCACTCGACAGTGATCGAGCCGATCGTTCACCGCCATTTATCGGATTTTTTTCTGCGACTGAGCGCCACCAATTCAAACCTTTCGTCTCGCCTGTAGCCTAGTTCAATTCGATCAATACCCTTTCTTCTTTACTGTCCAGTCGCCACCTCCAGTCCGCCACACTCCTAGAAGGCCAACACCGTCCCGTTCTGCAGAAGCCATCAGCGTCCAGTTCTTCTCCAGACTCCGCCGTCCTTTCTGCTCCGTCGTGATCGTCTCCCTCATCTCCGACGATGCATGCCCTTCCTCTCCCAGAGATTGAAGCTGCAAGTTCCTCTGTCCCCCACTACGTGAGCTCTATCGTCGTCTTCTGCCTCTCGTCGACTTCTTCTTTAGCGCAGCTTTGGTGTGTGTTAGCAAGGTTTCGGCTTTAGGATTGGATTTTGGTGAGAGAGAGAGAAGGGAAAAGGGGGGTGTCTGTCTCTCTGCCCGTTTGGGCTTTAGTTTTAGTTTTTTCCAATTTATTTTAATCAAAACTGTGCTGTTTTGATTTAAAAATAGCAAACTGGCACTTCAGAAAACTGGACTGGTTCACTCGGTTTACCGGTTAACCACTGGTTTGACCGCTTTTTTGACCGATTTTTTGCAGGTCGGTTTTTGCCATCAATCGGATCAGTAAGAGGACCGGTTTTTGGTTAATCCGGTCGAATCGGCCAGTCCGGTCTGGTTCTCAGAACTATGTTTGACATTAAGACATGCATATTTTAACCAAATAATTACGGCGATGAGCCTCAAACAAAATATTTAGGATTACAAGAACTTTTAATATTAGATGATCACATATTTCTAATCTAATTTGATCACATAGAAAATATTTCATTATATGACAGTAATTATAACTAAATGATAATAAATTAATCTTGTAAGCATATAATATAGTCGCATAGGATCAAATTGCTCTGATACCAAAAATGTAACACCCTAATATTTTTAAACTGGGTTTAAGCCTTATTTGGATTATATTGGTCATTGATATTCAAAACGTTGCAAAATTTTTAAAATAATATGAAGTTTTTATATAAAATAATTTATATATGTAAAAATAGTAAATAACAAATTTCTATTAGAATGGTTACTAGTCGAAAAATATAAGTGGATATAAAGGTACTAATATGAAAAACGGGCGTGCTAAACTATGAAGGCACAGACAATGACAAGTTTACTCATACCAAATAATCATAAAAAAAAATATCATAGTCACAATTAAAATCATTCAACAAAGATAAACAAGACACATAGAAAATCTTAATTCTCTTAATTTGTATAACTATGATTAAAATAATTGCCTATTCTTCCTTCTTAATATGAATTTGGGTAAGCGCTTTACGTTTCATATCTACGTCCTTGATATGTCGCTCCTAATAGTGCATTTGTCTTTTCTCCTCAACCGAGTAGTGTATTACTTTGTACTGCGTCGTTCCTGAAGATGGAACGGAAAGAGGGGTGAGAAATAAAAGTTTCTTAGTAGTTTATCTATATGGTATCATCGTATCTATCTCAACTACTCCGAGTTTTAAAATAAAATAGTGATGACGTAATGTTGTTCAATTATTATTTTCAAAAGTCTTTGTTAGTCGAAGTAGTTTGACTTTTAAATGCTTCTCATTTACTTATGTCATGACACATGTGACTCGTAACAAAATGCCTAAAATGTTAAAACATATAGAATGCAAATTCACAAACCTTGATTTAATATTCTCGTAGGCCATAAAGCAAGGCAAAATAAATAATTGAATAATAGTAACATTGGCATAGATAAATCAAAGAGAAAGGATCTTTAAATAAAATAAGGATAATAAACATAATCATATATAAATCAAATAGAAAGGATCTTTGAATAAAAAAAGGATCTTTGAGTGAAATAAGAAAAATAAACATAATCATAAATCAAATAGAAAAGATCCTTGAGTAAAAGAAGGATCTTAGAATAAAACGAACATGATAAACAAAGTCATAAATTAAACAGAAAGAATAAAGGAAGAACAATCATAATCACACTTTTCTTTGTACTTTTCATTACTTTCTCTCGTAGTGTTTATGGAAGGTATTAAGCCAAACCGGTATAAAAAGTGGGAGTCCCCTTCCCTTACCAAAAGTTCTTATCCCAAACGTTTTGGCGATCACCTTCCCTTATCGAAGGATCATCTCAATCGCTCACCTCCCTTTACCGAAGGATCATATCAATATCATGTCTTTGGAAGTCATCTTCCTTTACCAAAGGATCATTCTTTGAGTTCAATTTACAATCAAGGTTATTTAGACATACACAAGAAGGGAGTTAGGTCTACAAAGAGATATTATTATATAAAATTTATGGGAGTCTACTTCCCTTACCCAATGTTCTTATCCCAAAAGTTTGCCAATCACCTTCCCTTACTAAATGATCATCTCGATTCGATCACTTTCCCTTACTGAAGGATCATTTCGATTATCTTATCTTTGGGGTCACTTTCCCTTATCGAAGGAGCATACCCTTAGTTCTTCAATGCACATAAGATGGTTATTATAATGTATAATATGTATGAAATAAAGAGACGCTATATCATGACATACAATGCTAATAACATCTATATAAAAATAATAGTATAAAATCCCTACCTCGAGTGACATATAAAAAAATAGTATAAAATCCCTACCTCGAGTGAAGTTCCTGTAGGCTCCGTTTGTTTAGTGTATAGTATGAGACTAGGGGTGTAATTGGTTCGGTTTGGTTCGGTTTTAGACAAAAAACCAACCAAACCGACCTAATCGGTTCTACAATGATACCAACCATTCAGTTGGCTGCTGTTTGAACAACCGAACCGAACCCACAGTGGTTTGGTTCGGTCGATTTTTTTATTTTTTTACACCTAATGATCAGAATTTAAATTATCATAAAATGAAGTTTAAAACCTTCAATAAACTAGAATAACAAGAGTATATCACATCCAAATTCAATACAAATTCAACTTAAACATAAAACAAAGACAACTAAAAATGTCTAGCAAAACAACAAAAATAAACACTTTAAACCGAAACAGTCCCTTTAAAATAAATAAAATCTAAACTGTCACCATGCTTAATCTGAATTCACACCAGACTCATCATCATCTTCTCCGGTTGGTGCAATTTCTACAAAAATAAAACAAAAAAATCAATATAGATTATAAACATAATATAGATTATAAATTATAAACATACATAAACTATGAAAGGAACTACAAATTTCTTTTTTGCATACCTAATCAAATTTCTCAAACTCTTCAATAAGCTTCTCAAAATCAGTTGTCATTGGAGAAGCACGAAGCTAATTTTGTGTGCAGATCAATGCCTCAACTGTCTTTAAGCCAATTTAAGCCACAACAATAAATCTTACAGCCATGTTGATCTCATAATTGGACCTCCTGTAGTAATCTGCATTATTGCCTTTGTGCTACTTGCCTAAATTATTGCATGAAGAAATTGTAATGTACTATATATCAGATCAAATGTAAACCCATGTGCTATGTACCTATTTCTAAGCTTCATTGTGAAAGAACCATGGTTCTAAATTAAGTACTATTTAGATTGATAACTTGAAACAAAGTGGAATAAATAAAATAATTGAGTAATATTACGTGTGAAGAAGGTTTTAACAAGGTTAAACTCTTTATTTACTCTCTAGATTAAGTACTCTTTATTTTCTAAATTAAGTACTCTTTATTTAATCTTTCTGTGTTAGTGTTATCAAACCTGCATCAAAGTAATTATTGATCTTTTGGTCTAGAAAAGACTAAAGAGTACTACTATTCACATTCATTTTTGTCTCTAAACTTGATTTATTAAGTATTACACAATCTTTTATGCTCTTGTAGCAAGGTTCTGGCCCTTTATACATTTATAGCAACATAAATTAATCCAACACTAAATTAATCCAACATAAATTAATCCAGCAGTAAGAATATCTAATAACTTGCAATAAATTTTGAAAAAACCAAAGATTAGGAGACAAAATCAGTCCTGAAGATTAATCAAAGAGAAAATTCCATTAGGATTCAAGTGGCCGGACAGTGACTAAAGTAGATAAAATATCTCTGTAAGCACCAAATTTTTTTATTTTGGTTATATGAGTTAATATTCGGAATTGGATTCTTAATTGATATGATATAAAGAAGTAAAAATTTTAAAAATTAAATCATGTGGATTTATAATTAAAATTGTGATAAGAAGTATATATATATACAAAGAGCTTCTTTAATTCAACGAACAGCAACAGCAACAAACTTTCAATCAGCCCAGCAACAAGAATATCTAATAATTAATAACTTGCAACAAATTGTGAAAAAATCGAGTTACCAACCTCAGAAGACGACATTTTGAGTTGCTGTTCGGACCAAGGGTTTTCTCGCCAACGAAGAGGAACTGTTCAGCGACAGAGACTGCTGGACGGCAACGAGGACTGCTGTTCAGCGACGGGTAAGAATGGCTCAGACGGAGATCGACGACGGTGAGACAATGGCATGAAGACAGCTTTCTGCAACGCCCGTGATGGAGATCGACGACGTCCTTCATGGCGACTCGACGACGGTGCTCTTAGCTCTCTGGCTCTCTGGCTCTCTCAAGCTCTCATTCTCTTAGGGTCTCAGGCAATCAGGCATAGAGGAGAAAGACGGAGGTTGTGACTTATGGGGTTGTGACTTGTGGCTGCACTGAGTAGGGATTGGGAGGTTAGAGTTTTGCATATTAGGTTAAAGGGCAAATGTGTAAAAACAAGCATTTCTAAACCAATATTTTGGTTCGGTTTTGTTCGGTTCGTTTTTACTGAACCAACAAAAAACCAAACCGAATCGATCGGTTTAATTCAAAAAAAAAACTAGTTTTTTTCAATTTTTCATTCAGTTGTTATAAATTTCGGTTCGATTTTGCGATAAATTTTGCTCTAGTTCTGTAACTTACACCCATATATGAGACATGGACATAGAGACATGAACTATATAGACATAGACACAAAATACATGTATACATGTTTTATGTTTGACAAAGAACATACATAAAACACATCAAACTTTAAAAAGTCAATAATACCCTCATCAGCTATCTTTACCACCATCACCACTATTTATATTTTTTCAACAGCTACACTGATTTTTTTTCCATCTCTATTCATACAAAAATAAGCCAGATAACAAAAGTTCTAGTAATTTCAACAACAAATTTAATACATATCTTCCTAATTAAACAGCAAGTAATTAATTGGCATGATTTTCATTTTGAATCCCGTATGTCAATTTTAAGTTGTTGAAACGACTATGAACGAATGGAATATCAAATTAAAAAATTAATTGAAAGGTGAGATATTTCAACAGTAGAGAAGCCAACGGAAAAAAATTATTCATAGCATTCAGACTATAATTTTTTTCTAAAAATAGTACAGATTAATAATAAAAAAAAAAGAAAAATAAAACTTTATTTTTGGAAAAAAATTCAAAAAGGGGCAAATAGAAGGATGAACAGAGATGAAGATGGAGGCACGATGGGTCGATGATAGAGGGTCGCCTGCGACATGGCAAAGACACAAGTCGCAGATCTGGAGATTTGGAAGAAGGAAGAACACAGAGACCCAATATAGAGAGTATGAGGAGGAAGTGAGACAGAAGCAATGGCAGTGGTAAAGACACTGCAATAAGAGGAGGTTGGTTGGCCATGAAGAGAAGAAATAGAAGTTTAAATGGGTAGAAGAATGGAGGGGAGAAGAGATTCTGCTTGGTTGGCCATGAAGAGAGAAGAGACGGAAGTTGAAATGGAGAAGAGAAAGGAGTGTAAAATTGTCAAAATAATTAGTGTCTCAATAATAATTTTGTGTCTCAACTTATTAGAGATACACTGAATATGTAACACCCTAATATCCAAATCCTTATGCTCGAGTCATAAGTCAATGATATTACGGTGGTACGACTCTCAGGTGGATTTTTAATATATAAATATAGTTAATTTCGAAAGGAGTATTAATCGAGAAGCCTGAAAAGAGTAGAAATAAAATCGCGAAGACGTATCACTCACGTTTCGACAACGAAAAGTTAAACTGTGAAGCCGAAAGCGATATACGGATAAGGCATAAAGGAGATTAAGAGATAGATAACAGATAGATATATATAACATAAGTAATAGCCACTAGTCGCGACCCGCGAAGTTTAGGCCGGCTAGGGTACAGTATGAAAGTAACTGACAACAGTATATCCTAATCTCTCCCAAAGGAAACATAAGAGCCTCTATAGGCAAGTTCCAAAAAAGTTCAATACATAATATAATCTTTTCAAAACAAAGATGGAGAGATTCTAAGCAAAACACAAAGTAGAGAAAATAAGGATCTTCGCCGTCTCTCAGACGTACCACAGCTCACTTCTGAGCACTTGGACCTGTATCTGAAAAACAAGAGATATATACGGAATGAGAACCCCGGGCCCATGGGTTCCCAGTACGGTAAAAGTGCCAAATAAATACAATGCACTGCAATAAAAACTCACTAAGCATCCTAAACTCCTTTTCACCAAGTATCCAGCCTAGATTCTCACTAATCCATAAATAGGCATCTGTCGTAAGGGGATACTAAATCTAGTTCATGTCACACATGTTTCCCAATTCGCTGATTCTTTCACGAATCAGACTCAGAATCATAAGCAAAACCATTACCAGTTGTTCTGCCTCAGCAACTTTATATCAATACATCATACCCTCGCCTGGAGCTAGTGAAATCACATCACTGCGTCTACCCAGGGGGCTCAAATGATCTCATTCAAAAATCATCATCATTATGCAATCGCATTATCAATTCTTCTCATCAAGAACAGCCCCCAACATCCACCAACACCATCATGAGGGATCTCTCAGTTGTACAAACACAAGCAATACAGACAAGTAATACACAAATAAGGTACAAGTAGAACAAGTAGCATATAATCAGGTAACATAGCATATATGATATAGAAATCAAAAACAAATAGGCAAACCCAAACAATTCAAACATATGCAAATGATGTATGCCTGCCCTATGGCTGATGATATCATCTGTCGGTTATATAGCCAACCCGACACGTCCTGGTAGCTAACCATGGACAGAAACACCCCTTGCGGAGCAAGTAGGTTTGAGCTACAACCCCCTTGCTACTACCCGCTCAGCCCAGAGCCAGTGGAACAACCACTACTGCGGCTACTACCCAGGCGGGTGTTTAACAGCTCAACCTGGAGCCAGTGGAACAACCACTACTGCGGCTACTACCCAGGCGTCACAATCTCTGACCTGGAGCAAGTGGGACAAACCACAACCCTTGCTACTGCCCAGGTATCTCAAGCATTAACCCGGAGCAAGCGGGACGAACCACAACCCTTGCTACTGCCCAGGTATCTCAAGCACTAACCCGGAGCAAGCGGGACGAACCACAACCCTTGCTACTGCCCAGGTATCTCAAGCATATCTTCATTCAATCTCAAATCATATTATCAATCCTCATTGTTATCAAATCTCAAACATTAACCTGGAGCAAGTGGGACGAACCCCAACCCTTACTACTACCCAGGTATCAGAGTTACATTCATTCAAAACTCCATAATTAACTCATTTATCATAAACATCATTTTTCGTCTCATACCCGGAGCAAGTGGACTAGCCACTGCTACTACCCAGGGAAACTCGCATCTCAGATAGTGGAAGTGCAAATCACAATTATCAATAATTCAGCATAAACATGCATGAATTCTCATCCATGGATCAACATCCATATCGGCCATCCGGCTCACGGTTAAATCCATAACCAGCCAGTATTCATAGCATACACAGCTATTCCGGCTCACGGTTCAATCCAGAACCAGCCAATTCATAAACAATTACGGCCCTTCGGCCAATGGCATAACAAGCACTTCCACCACTATCCTCCACATCTCACATAATCATCAATGATCCTCATTGATTATTCATTTTCCCCTTGCTTCACTCGCAAGTTACCTCATTCACTAGCCCTTTTCTAATAGCTAGGCATATCATAACGATTTAGGATGTAAGTGGTGAGATCGGAGGCTTAGAAGTATGAGATTTGGCTTTTAAAACTCAAATATCGACTTTGGCATGAAAACAATGCCACGCGTACGCGTACTCCACGCGCACGCGTGGATGTCCTTAAAAACTCATCGACGCGCAAGCGTCATGCACGCTAACGCGTGGATTAAAAAGTTGCCAAATCGACGCGCACGCGTCAACCACGCGTACGCGTGGATACCCTCGTGCCCCAGGCACAAAGCTGGCACAGTTCTGGCACAACTCTCTGGAAAATGGCTGGGCATTGGGTGCAGCACTATCGGCGCGCCCGCGCACATCACGCGCACACGTGGATGGCGTTTTCTGGAAGATCGGCGCGTACGCGCCAAGTGCGCACACGCGCAAGGGATTATTCTGCTAAAAATTTTCTAAGTTAAAAACTGCAGAATTCACAGCTTCAACCCCCAATCTTCCGACGGACATAACTTCCTCATTTTAAATCGTTTTTCACCCGTTCTTCGAACGGCATGGACATCCCGGATCCAATTTCATTTCTAAACAGATTTGGCACAAAACAAAGATCCGTAGTCCAAGTTATGTCCCGTCAAAGTATGCCCAAAAACCATGTTTTCATATAAAACCACAAAGTGCCATTTTCAAAACAAGCCACTTTCAACTCTTTTCAAAATCAACCAAAACATGCCAATTTCAACCCTTTTTGAAACCAATCAAAATATACCAAAATCAACATCAAGCCTCCTCAACTCATACATTAACACTTTACCACGAATCACAAACCATCATATAAATCATCTTTACCCATTTCAAGCAAATGGCTAAATTACAAACATATCAACATGTCATACATCCTTCCTCATCCCAATTTCCAACTATACTATTTCCAATCAACCATCATCATACATAACCAATATCATACTCACTATCACGTGGTTTCACCCCCAAATCAACCTTAATCATTTCTCAAGCGTATATCACAACATACATATCTCTCATGCATTATCATACCATCAAGGCATCAATAATCATACTCACATATATGACCACATAATATATCTCAACCAAAATCAAACATACCTCATCTATACTATTTCACCCAAAATTACCAATTTCCACACTTCAACTCCTCAAACCTCATTATTCAATAACCAACCCAATCATTCATATATTCATTATATGAAATTCATCCAATCACTTGTGTCATCATACAATGCACACATCAACTTACCTCCCTTACCTCTTTCCGGCCTCCGGCCCAAAATTTACGGCCTCCGGCCCAATTTCACAATTTAAATACATAAACCACAAATTAATACTCATTACCCAATACATCAAATTTTCAATACACCAAGCATACAAGGCCACACAATTCTCAACCCAATCATCAATTCACATTACATACCAACTATGCATATTAGCATCAACCATTTACACAATCCAAACTTAATCCTAGGGGCATCTAGCCTAGGAATTCTCATCACACCACACGGTACTTAAATGAAACTTAAACCGTACCTCTTGTAGCCAAATCAATTGAGCCTCTTCTTTGGAAGTCTTCACCAACCTTAGCCCCCAAGCCTCACCAAAGCTCCTCAAGCAACACCAATCTCCCAATTGTGCACCAAAACCATCAAATGCACTAACATAACCAATATGACATACATACATCAACCTAGGGCTCATAAAAATGACAAATCACAAGGGTTTGAGCACTTCTTACCTCAGCCCATATGAAGTAGGGATAGAACCCACTTAGAATCCATGTTGGAGTATCCCTAAACACCCAAAATCACAAGATTTCAACACTAACTTCCCAAAAACGTGTAACAGTGGGGAAATTCGAAAACTGGGCAGAGATGAATGGAATACTCACCACAAAACTTAGATAGAATTGTAGAGGATGAGAAGAGCGACGCGTGGCCGCAAACGACTCGTCAATCGGAGCTCCGTAGTTCAAGTTATGGTGATTTGAAGATCAAAGAGAGTTATGTTTTCTCTCTTCTCTCCTCTCTTCTCTATTTCAGCGCCCCACCCTCTCTTTTAGGGTAAAAATGAGCTGAAATGCTCATAACTAATGTTTATATATGTTGGGTCTTGGGCCCACTTAGGCCCAATTCACTTATTTTTGTCCGTTGGCCCAATTTTGGACCAAAACCTTTAACATTAGCGCTCTAAATCGCACTTCAAATATTTCTACCTCCCCTAATTATAATTCCTCATTTCTTAATCTTATTTACTCATAATCAACTTTCTCAGCTGCAGTACCAGACAGGTCTCAGCTGGTACTGCCGGTCAAAATTCCACTGCGCACCTTTTACGCAGAAAACTATGTATTCCGACTCGGAAAAATTCACTGAATCCAAATATCATATTGAAATCATCAAATTCCAATTGCCAAATCTTCCAACCATATTCGCTCCTACTTAACTCATTATTTAATTAATTTCGGTTAGACCGGGTATTACAGAATACATGTAATTTGTGTCAATTTGTGTACCAACGTGTCCTTTAAAATTGTGTGTCTCAACAATCAAACAGAGGACGTGTGTCAGCGTGTCTCTATCTTGTGTAGACAGACCCACTAACCAAACGCTTCCATATGTATTTTGATGCAAATAGACGCGATTTATTAGCGAAGAGAGACTTGTTCCATGGCTAGACTTTGTGTATATTTTGATGTAGGTATGAATCCTTGACTGGATAGAAAGAAAATTTTCATATTCTGTAATTTGCATAATTCAAAAAGAATATCTTCTTGAACAATATATGAGTGGACTTTGTGAATACTTTGGCAGAAAATTTAGAATGAAAGTAAGGATCGGAAGTGAGAAGAGATAATGATTTTTATTATAATAAAAAAAGTATATGAATGACAATTTATAGAGATAACTGAAGGTGGAGAGGATAGGTTACTTAGAATGAGAAAGGAAGGACTCAAATAGCTCTTAAGTATGTACAGATTATGTTAGGAGAATCTAATTCGCGTTTAGGTAAAATCTCCCATATGAATCGTCACTTTGGAAGTCCTATAAAATTTTCTAAGTTTGGAATTTGGAAATTAGTTATTAGACATAAATTTATAGATAATTGAGTTAGCTTTAAAATGAATCTTAAATGAAGTCAATCGGATAACCACAGCTTGATATATTCTCAAAATACTGTTAGTATATCAATCAGGCTGGCTGATAAGAGCGTGATTTTCTACTATTTATTTGTAATAGCAGATTTATCTACCTAATTTAATTTGAATTTGATTAGTTATGACTATATCTTGAAAGATGGTTTATTGTCGGTTAGAAATTCACTACAGCTAGTGTTTTCATATATTTAAATTTTAAATTAGACATGTTAGTTTTTCAAATGCATTATTTTTTTTACGAAAGACAGGAAGACTCGAACCTACGACCTCTTAATTGAGTATGGAGAGACTATACCATTTGAATTATAACTCATTAACTTTTTATCAAATGCATTATTTTTTTATTTTTTATTTTGAATTTAAATCTTAAATTATTACCATTTTAATTAATTAATTAGTTATTGAATAATAAATCTGATTCAAAAAATTGAGATGTTACAAAATGTGTTTAATTAATAAAAAATATAATACTCTTTACTTAATAAGAAGTGTTTAAGAATGAATAGTAAATTATATATAATTTTTTTTATTAGTGTTATGCTAAAAAATTTTAAAATCATGGTGATTATATATATAATTTTTCTTATGTTAAAACCATGACGATAAAACTATCAAAAAATTGAATAGAAAATTGAGTAATTTTTTTTAATTCATTTTTTAAATTATAGTATCAACAAATTATATTTGATAAATTTTTTTATTCAATTTCAATCTATTTTATAGTTGAAATTTGGTTAAGTGACAATATATAATATCTTTTAATATGTTGCCTTCGAATTCAAACTTTGCCAATAATCAAGTAGCGGATAAAACACTTTAATATGTGTGTGAGTATATATATTACTTTATTTCCCCTTTTTTTTTCATTCTCTTCTCTTAACCATAGAACAAACACTATTATTGACATCAAAATTGTGAAAGATCAAGCTGGTGTCCATAAAAAATATTCCTAATTATAGGATGGATAAAGATCTTAATCACAATTGGTTGGAATAAAATATTTGAAAAAATTAGTACAATGATACTTAAAAATTGTATATATAGTATTTAAAAAAGGGAATATCCCTGAATGGCCATTCAAAATGTATACAACAGAATTGGCCACAGTTGGCTGGATAAAGAGGGAAAAAATAGAAATATTATTGCTGATGATAATTTATCCAATTTCCTTAGGAAATCAAGAGAGGTATAACCAATAATAAGCCAACAAACATATTTAAATTACATTTTATACTAATTAATTGTTATTAATTAATAATTATTTAAATTTTATTTTTTAAAAAATATAAAATTAATGATTATTAATTGTCTCTTTTTATTCTAATTTATTATTTATCTTTTACTATTTATTATGTAAATCCTACTTTCTATTTAAAAAAATGTCCAAACTCCAAAAAAAATACCAAAACATAAGATAAAAATTATTCAAATTCTAAGAAAAAATATACAAAACATAGAAAAAAGAATCATCCAAATCCTACGAAAAAAAACATACAAAACATAAGAAAAAAATCATCTAAAACTAATAAAAAGAATCATGTGACATTTAGAAAAAAAAAACATAAAAAACTAATTAAAAGAATCATTCAAAACCAAATAGGAAAGGAGAAGAAGAAGAGCCGCAGGATGACCGGCGACGACATCTTGGACGATGTTGCGTAGACGGTGGGAGAATTGTGGTGGCGCGTTGCGAGGAGGAAGCCACGGAGGCCGTGCATCGTGAGTGGAGCAGTCGTCATGGATCGGAGTAGTTGATCGTGCGTCACGAATGGGGGACCGGCGGTGGCTGTGTCGCAATGGATGGGGGCCGCAGCGGTGCAGATACGTCGGGACAGTGGGTGACGGCGTCGACGAAAGAAGGACGACAACGGGACGCGTGGAAGAGGGCATACAACGCGATGAAAGACGCGATGGTGGTCGGTGGGCGACGGAGGAAAAAATGTGTGGAGACGACGGGATTGTGGAGCGAGAGATTTGGCTATTTTTAAATAAATGAAAAGAAATTAAGTTTTTTATGGATTGTTTTCATTATGTATTATAAATGTGATTAGGATAAATATAGAAAGAATTTTTTTGAATTTTAAAATTTTGATTTTAAAATTTTTATTTATTTATAAAATTTAAATTATAATAGAGTTGGCTTATGTTGATTTATAGAGGATTTGTTTCTCTATATTTTTCCTAATCTATAAGGTAACACAAAAAATGGTATTATTGAATGTATATCCCTTTTTACCCATGACCAAGAAAAAAAAATTATTATTATTGGTCAATAATATTAATTGGTTAGATAAATTAAAAAAAAACTATACTTTTATATTACTTGGATTATTGGTCAAGAATAATTGAATACGATATTGGTCTAGAATCATTGAATTTCTGATATTGGTCAAGGAATGATTATTAAAGGTCAACAATAATTGAATGTGATTCAACCTTATCCTTTCCCCTAATATGCATATATAATGCATGAAACTATTGTTTCAATGCAAACACATATATAAAAAATATGGTGGAAAAAATGGATTTACTAAGTGGTCGCAAAGCAAATGAGATTTTTGAAGGGCAAGTTCATGTGTACAAACACATGTATGCTTACTTAGATTCTATGTGCCTTAAATGGTGTATTGAGTTAGAAATACCAACCATAATCTACAACCATGGAAAACCCATCACCCTTCATGAATTGATCTCAATTTTACAAGTTCCACCATCCAAAATTAGTGGTGTGGAACGTCTTATGCGCCACCTAACTCACAATGGATTCTTTGATATTGTAACAATCCATGATGATGATGACGGTGATGAAAACAAAGAAGAAAAAAAAGCATATGCTCTCACAATTTCTTCTGAACTTCTTGTTAAAGGCACTGAATATTGTTTAATTCCAATGGCTAAGTTTTTTCTTGATCCATCTGTGTCAAGTTCTTATAACTTATTAGGAAAATGGACTTTAGAAGAAAATCTTACTTTATGTGAAATTTCTCTTGGAACAAATCATTGGGACTTTCTTAGCAAAAACCCTTCAATTTTGACTTCCTTTAATGAGTCAATGGCTAGTGACTCTCAAATGGTGAAGTTGGCATTGAAAGATCATAGTGCTGATTTTGAAGGGTTGGAATCCATTGTAGATGTTGGTGGTGGAAATGGAACCATATCTAAGATTATTAGTGACATGTTTCCCAAATTGAAGTGCATAGTGTTTGACCTTCCACATGTTGTGGAGAATTTTTCAGGAACCAGCAGCAACAATTTGAGCTTTATTGGTGGAGACATGTTCAATTTTATACCTGAGGCTGATGCTGTTCTACTTAAGGTATGTATAAGTAAATTACAGTGTAAAATATTATTTTTGTTCTAACTAAATTCTAATTTAGTTTTTAATTTTAAATATTTTATTTTTGTCTTAAAAAGTTTTAAATAGATTTAATATTGTCTTATCGTTAAATTTGGCACTAATAATTAATCGAATGAATGACGTAGATATTAATAACATTACTAGTTAAATAATATCTTCTTCCATATCTTAGAAGAACATAATTAAAATTATTTTGTAATACTTCTTCTTCTAAATTTTTTTTTGGTGTCAAACTCCAAATCATAACAATCAATCATCAACGCTTCAAAAGTAAAGGAAAAACTTTTATATTAATGGGTGGATCGATTTTATTTACATACTGAAATCAAATGTTATATTGGCTCTTCAATATGCAAATTATTTGTGTCAAATTTAATAGCGAATCAATGTTAAACCCGCTTAAATTTTTTTGGGATTGAAATAGGACATTAAAAATTTTTTATGACTAAAACAAAACGTTTGAAACTTTAAAGATTAAATTAAGATTCACTCTAAATATTAGAAATCTAAATAACACTTTCTCCTAAATTATACTATTTCATCAATCTATTATACTTGTTTTCATAGATGTTTCATTCTGTTTCAATTATTTTAAAATAAATGTTAATTTGGACAAAATTACACATTAAAAATCAATGTTTTAATTAGACAACAAATTGTTCATATATATATATATATATATATATATATATAATATATTATATTCGTTTTTTTAAAGTAGTACTTATTTGTTTTTAAATAGAATACTATATAAAATTAATTTTTAATTAATTAATATTAATTAATATTTTGTCATATTTTTTTAATTTTCATTTTTTGAATTATTTAGAATTTAGAATTTAAAATTTAAATTTTATAATTTTAAATTTTAAAAAGTTGGCTAATATTAAAGAGGAAGAATTTAGGATTTATATTATTTGTTGGTAGAATTATTTATGGGCAAGAGACATTAAAGGTGAAGAAAATGGTATGATACAATTCCTAACCTTTTTGTTTTGTTTTTTATTTAGTGGATTCTACATGATTGGGATGATGAAGATTGTGTAAAGATATTGAAGAAATGCAAAGATGCAATTTCAAAGAATACTAAAGGAGGAAAAGCAATTATCATAGATTTTGTGATAAATGAAAAACAAGATGAATTTGGACTTACTCAAATAAAGCTCAGAATGGATATTGCCATGACATGTGTGAATGGAAAGGAGAGAAGTGAAGAGGAATTCAAGAAGCTTTTTTTGGAAGCAGGCTTTCAAGATTATAAAATATTTCCTTTAACCGGAATGTATTCTCTTATTGTGGTTTATCCTTAAGAATAATTAGCGTTGAGATGATCATTAATAAGTGTCAAAAAACATAAAATGCTAAGAGAGTTAGATAAATAATATACCGAAAATATTTAGTAACTAAAAAAAAAATAATCATAATTTATTTTATTTAATATTTATTTATTATTATAATAATTAATATGTTAAATAAGATATTTTTTGATATTTTTTTTTATTTTTCTAATATTACTGATATTTTCTCGTTCATAATAATCATTCAAGATTATTTATAGTTTGAAGATTGATGGGGATAAAACTAAATGATATTTTACTTTAGTTATTTTTAGAGTTTAATGAAAATTTATAGCTAAATATTAATAAAGTTACACAGTTTTCGTTTTTATATATGTACCAAAATCACTTTGTAAGTTGTAATCCTTAATCCATTTGTTAATGAAAATAGAGTTAATAAACAATTAAATAATAAAAAAATTTCTCTTAAGAGTTTGATAATAATATTAAATTTATTATTAATTAGGAGATGATACTAAAAAAATTACTAGATGAAAAAAGATAATAATAATAATAAAAATTTAAAAATGTATAAAGATTATAATTTAAAGAAAGAAAAGAATAATATGAAAATAGAATTTTTGATATGATATCCTTCTTTTGTAAAAAAATATATATGTATTAATTGTTTATATATAAAAAATATAAATAATTTTAGTCCTATACTGATTTGAATTTTGTTAGATAAGTTATTTGGTTTAGGATTTTGAATTTTTCTTATCTTAAAAGTTTTTAGACAATTTTACTTCAAAAATTATAAATCTCTCTGATCTAAAGATCTTGATAATCCTAAACTCTGAAGACAGCAAATTAGACTTATCAAATTTACGCTCAAATTTTACCCTACTTAAAAAGGTAATGTATAGAATGAAAATTAATTATGCAACTTACTATTTTTACTTTTTATATTACCCGAATTGAGAATCCGAATTTATAGCCTAATCTCTAACAAGCAATAAAGATCATCAATCTTCAAATAATATTCTAACACATCAAATTCAAATATTCAAATCATATAAATCACATGCAAGGGCATAATTGGTTACATATCGCCATTCATATGCATTCACTTAAGAGTAATTAGACAAGTTGTTGAATTTAGTAGATATACAACAAATGACTGATGCAAACATGTTGATTTGGGTTGATAACCCAAGTGAGTTTGATGATGTTAGTTTGATGTGCAGGTCCAAATTATTTTGTTGTAGTTCAATTCTATGAGACAAAATGATCCAAAGCTGCTAAATGGAAATAGAATCAAACCAAGTCCAAAGTAAATTAATCTAAAGGAAAAACAACCTTAAACTGCTGCTAAGTTTACTTCAGTGTTGGTTAGACAAGAGAAAAGAATTTACTTTTTTATTCAAACACCAAAGAGAAAAAAAAGAAAAGCTAATCAATAAAGTTAATGTCAAATTAAGCTAAGCAAAAGCATGACAAGCAGAGTTTAGAGAAGTTAAAAGTAAGTAGTTTTTCTTAACATATAAGACAATTGCTTCACATTTTTTCTTCCCTTCTGATTAAAGAGATAGTAATAGTAACATAAATGACATAAATAAAAATATCGTGTAATATCACATTTTTATGGAATATAATGATGATAGGGCATATTAAATAATGGAATGGATTTTATAAAAGTACATGCACTATTAGCTTAAATGGCTTATAAGGTAGTGGTAGCAATTATAAGAATAGTATTAATCCAAAAAACGCAAAGATATGCAGGTATTCTCGTTAACACATGCACATTTTGACCATACAATTACGGGATAATCCTCAAACAAAATATTTAGGAGCACAATAACTTTTACTATTAGATGATCACATATTTCTAATCTAATTTGATCACATAGAAAATATTTCATTATATGACAGTAATTATAACTAATAAATGGTAATAAATTAATCTTGTAAGCATAGAATATAGTCACATGGGATCAAATTGCTCTGATACAAAAAATGTAACACTCTAATATTTTTAAACTGGGTTTAAGCCTTATTTGGATTATATTGGTCATTGATATTCAAAACCTTGCGAAATTTTCAAAACAATATGAAATTTTTATATAAAATAATTTATATATGTAAAAATAGTGAATAACTAATTTCTATTAGAATGGTTACTAATTGAAAAATATAAGTGGATATGAAGGTACTAATATGAAAAACAGGCGTGCTAAACTATGAAAGCACAAACAATGACAAGCTTTACTCATACCAAATAATCATAAAAAAGAAACATCATAGTCACAATTACAATCATTCAACAAAGATAAACAAGGCACATAGAAAATCTTAATTCTCTTAATTTGTATAACTATGACTAAAACAATTGCCTATTCTTCATTCTTAATATGACTTTGGGTAAGCGCTTAACGTTTCATATTTACATCCTTGATATCTCGCTCCTAATAGTGCACTTGTCTTTTCTCCTCAATCGAACAGTGTATTACTTTGTACTGTGTCGGTTTTTAATATGGTACGGAAAGAGGGGTGAGGAATACAAGTTTCTCAGTAATTTATCTATATGGCTGCGTTTGTTTTTAGAGACAAGACAGAACATGACACTGAGACGGATACAATAGGGCAAAGACATTAAAAATTATTTTTTGTGTATTGTGTTTGGATACGATGGACAAGATACTAATGTAATGCCTAGTATTATGTTTGGATACACATGGACAAGACTAAAATATTATATGAAATGACTAAAATAGTCATGTGATTCCAAATTTTCTACATCAATACAAATTAATTTAATAAAAAATGAGAGTATGTAGGAGTACAGACGGAACTTGAAAAAAATATTTGAAGAGGCAAAAAATTTTAATAAAAAAATATATTAGTATTTATATTAAAATAAAATTTATAAATATAATTATTTTATGGGATAAGTACGATTTTGGTCCCTAACATTTTGTGCCATAATCGAATTCGTCCCTCTTGTTAATTTGGGTTTTAAATCGTCCTTAACGTTTTTATTCGTATTAAAATCGTCCTTTTTATTTTTTTTGGACAAAAATACCCTCACCACTACCAACATAATTACTTCCTCCACCACCACCACCACCACCAACACCAACACCACCGCCACAACCTCCACCAGCACCACCACCAATGCCGCCGCCGCCCCCCTCCCCCTCCCTGCCTTCCCCCTCCCTCCTCCCTGCCTCCCCCTTAAACCCCTTCCCCCTCCCCCTCCTTGCCTCCCCTTCCCCTTCCCTGTCTTCCCTTCCCAGCAACCCCACCCCCACCCCGCGTCACCCTCCCTCCCCGTCTCCCCTTCCCAGCACCCCCACTCCCACCCCGTGAAGGATTACTATGTGTTCATAACACACGCAGCGGAAGAAAAGAAAGTAATCCTTAAAGATCTATTTTTGTGCTTAAACTTTATTCCAATAATAAAGAATATATAGATCAGATCTAAATACCTGAGTACGCTAGTAAAAATCTTTTTTTCTCCTTCGATGGTACGAAGGTGCTATGCGTATCCACACCGAGACCAATATTTGCTGTCAACCCCTTGACCAATGGACATCTGATCTAAATTGAGAAATCTCTTGCAACTCTTTGCACACCATAAAATTCTTCTCTAAGAATTAGGCTCACATACATTTATGTGCGTAGAGGTAAAGGAATAACAACCCTTGTTATTCTCTCTGTCTTTCTCATGTTTTCCTCTACTTTTGGCATACCTATATATAGTATGAGATTTGTTGTTGATTTTAAATTTGAATCTCAATTCAATTTTAAATCATATCTTACTATTTTAATTTGAATATTTCAAATTTATGAATCATATCATAACTCAATTTGAAACAGAATCAGTTAGGATCTCATCCAACCTTATAATTCAAATTTAGAAATAGAATAACTAATTATTCTCAAATCTCATTTAATATTCTCAATTATCATACTATCATTATATTTTTTGTGCTAGCAAAAAATATAATAATATTCCATTTGAATTAATATAATTATTTATTTGATCAAATTAAAATAATAATTAAATAATTCTATAGCAAATATTAGAACACTCGTTAGTGTGTGACCCCATAGGTTCAATACTAAGCGGGTAGTAAATTAGTCATACTAAATTTACTAATTAAGGTTGGCGTCTAGCAACACTCCTCAATGACCCGATAGTATGAAGTAATATATTTTTACTAAGAACCTCAGAAGAACAAAGTATAATTCCTTCCATCTTTCTACCTCTTGGTTAACCCTTAGAGTATGGTTTAATTGTCAAACTCTAACTTGTTACCATTATTATAATGAACTGTGAATGACTTAAGAAACTCATTTCTTCATTCATTCAATCTCCTTGGCCAAGGTTTTATTCATCTTAGTCATTATAATCATAGAGCTCAAACTCTTTACCGAGAGTTGATGGATTCCTTATTGACTAATCATTAATTCTACAAGTATTTAAATCATACCCAATATCCATTCAACTAGCACCCTAGGGTATTAGGTGTCCGGAATCAAAGTATAATAAATACATTGTTAATTACTATGACAGTCGCAGGTCAAAGGAAACTCTATTACTATGTTCATCTTAAGAATATCCTATTGACAAATATACGGTAATTATAACCATTAGGAATTCTCAAAGTGAGTCAGTTCAATGGTCATATCTCTATATGCACCATCTATATATATAATTTAATAAATGAGATCTATTAATCTTCATCCAATGAAGACCATTATATATATATATTGATCTTTCCGGATTATTAATGTCCTTTTTAATAATCCTATGACCAAGAACAATTTTGATTAAATTATAAAAGATTTATCTCTCAATATTATGATCACTATCACAATGATAAATCTCTAAATTTAATCAAGAACCTTATTATATTAACATTTTAATATAATAACAATAACAAATTATTTGACAAGTGATTGATTGAATTGTGGTCATACTACTTATTCCCAACACCCCGTGTCACCCCCTCCCCGTTTTTCCTTCCCCTTCCCACCACCCCCACCCCCACCCCGCGTCACCCCCTCCCCGTCTCCCCTTCCCAGCACCCCCACCCCCCACCCCCACCCCGCGTCACCCCCCTCCCCGTCTTCCCTTCCCAGCACCCCCACCCCGCGTCACCCCCCTCTCCGTCTCCCCTTCCCAACTTCCCAACACCCCCACCCCCACCCCGCGTCAATCCCCTCCCCGCCTCCCCTTTCCCCCACCCCCAAACAGAAACAGAAACAAAAACTCAAGTAACAAATTAACAAAGCCAAATCAACAGAGGAGCATGCATGAACGGCGGAGAGGCAGCGGCCGGGCGGAAAGGCAGCGGCGGGACGGCGAGACTGCGGCGGCGAGACAGCGGCTTCCCTTCCCCCTTCATCGTCATCATCATCAGAGTTTTGGAGGAGGCGACGGCGACGACGGAGGCTCCCCGGCGCTGTCCCCCTCCCCCTCTTCCCTTCCCCTCCCCTCCCCTCCCCTCCCCCTTCGTATAAACGCGTTTTCTTCCCTCTCCCCCAAACACGTGTTTTTCTTTTTTTTATTTTATAATTTTTATAATTTTTATTATTAAAATAGGAATAGGGATAGTTTAGGAATAAAACAAAAAATTTTATTAAAAAGGACGATTTTAATTCGAATAAAAACGTTAAGGACGACTTTAAACCCAAATTAACAAGAGGGACGAATTCGATTCTGGCACAAAACGTTAGGGACCAAAATCGTACTTACCCCTTATTTTATTTTAAAATTTATTATTAATATGTAGGAATACATATGGTTAAGATTAATAAAAAAAATAAATTTGAGTTTGATTAATAAAAAATTTTGTTTAAGTTAATAAGCCAAATTAATTTTAAATAAAAAATTAATTTAAAAAAAAATCCATTTTTACATGAAAAAATAATTAGTTTTTGCATATAAAAATTTACTTTTATTTAAAAAAAACTAATTTTTTTATTTAAAAACTGATTTTTTGTTATAAAAAACTGATTTTTTAAATTATATAAAATTAATTACAATTTATAAATTATTTTTTAGCATTTTAAAAGATCAATTTTATTTTTGATAATATTTATCTTTCAAAAGTTTTAAGATTAATTATTTTTATTACAAATCAAATAATATAATATATGGTTAAAATGGTATTAAAGTAAAATGATAAAAAGAAAAGAATTATCTACCCCCAATAATTATCTCTGAACAACGCAATAGGAAAAATAAGAAGGGATAATAGTGGAAAAAAGGAAAAAAAAATTTATAAAATTGTCCGTGTCCACTCTTCCAAATTCTGTGTCCTTCGTGAGAGAGTGGACACAAAAATATCAAAAACTGTCTCGGAGACAATATGTCCATGATGAGCGGATAATTTGTACCCTTTTTGGCATTGTTTTTAGTATGTTTTTAGTATGATCTAGTTAGTTTTTAGTATATTTTTATTAGTTTTTAGTTAAAATTCACTTTTCTGGACTTTACTATGAGTTTGTGTGTTTTTCTGTGATTTCAGGTATTTTCTGGCTGAAATTGAGGGACCTGAGCAAAAATCTGATCCAGAGACTGAAAAGGACTGCAGATGTTGTTGGATTCTGACCTCCCTGCACTCGAAGTGGATTTTCTGGAGCTACAGAAGCCCAATTGGCGCGCTCTCAACGGCGTTGGAAAGTAGACATCCTGGGCTTTCCAGCAATATATGATAGTCCATACTTTGCCCAAGATTTGATGGCCCAAACTGGCGTTCAAAGTCACCCTCAGAAATTCCAGTGTTAAACGCCGGAACTGGCACCTAAATGGGAGTTAAACGCCCAAACTGGCATAAAAGCTGGCGTTTAACTCCAATAAGAGTCTCTACACGAAATTGCTTCATTGCTCAGCCCAAGCACACACCAAGTGGGCCCGGAAGTGGATTTTTATGTCATTTACTCATCTCTGTACACCCTAGGCTACTAGTTCTCTATATATAGGACCTTTTACTATTGTATTTTCATCTGGGTAGCTATCTTCGTGTTTTATGCTATCTTAGATCATTGGGAGGCTGGCCATTCGGCCATGCCTAGACCTTATGCTTATGTATTTTCAACGGTGGAGTTTCTACACACCATAGATTAAGGTGTGGAGCTCTGCTGTACCTCGAGTATTAATGTAATTACTATTGTTCTTCCATTCAATTCCGCTTGTTCCTGTTCTAAGATATCACTTGTTCTTTAACTTGATGAATGTGATGATCCGTGACACTCATCATCATTCTCACTTATGAACAAGGTGACTGACAACCACTTTTGTTCTACAAGCAATCAAGGCTTTAGTGAATATCTCTTGGATTCCTGATTGCACGATGCATGGTTGATCGCCTGACAACCGAGTGCTCGCCTGACAAACGAGCCAACCATTCCGTGAGATCAGAGTCTTCGTGGTATAGGCAAGAACAGATGGCGGCATTCAAGAGAATCCGGAAGGTCTAACCTTGTCTGTGGTATTCTGAGTAGGATTCAATGATTGAATGACTGTGACGTGCTCCAAACTCCTAGCAGGCGGGGCGTTAGTGACAGACGCAAAAGAATCGATGGATTCTATTCCGGCCTGACCGAGAACCGACAGCTGAATTCCGCGTGCTGTGACAGAGCATTTGCAAACGTTTTCACTGAGAGGATGGGAGGTAGCCATTGACAACGGTGAAACCCTACACAAGCTTGCCATGGAAAGGAGTAAGAAGGATTGGATGAAGGCAGTAGGAAAGCAGAGAGACGGAAGGGAAGGCATCTTCATACGCTTATCTGAAGTTCCTACCAATGAATTACATAAGTACCTCTATCTTTATCTTTATGCTTTATTCGTATATCACCATACCCATTTGAGTCTGCCTGACTAAGATTTACAAGGTGACCATAGCTTGCTTCATACCAACAATCTCCGTGGGATCGACCCTTACTCGCGTAAGGTTTATTACTTGGACGACCCAGTGCACTTGCTGGTTAGTTGTGCAAAGTTGTGTAGTGAATCACAATTTCGCGCACCAAGTTTTTGGCGCCGTTGCCGGGGATTGTTCGAGTATGGACAACTGACGGTTCATCTTGTTGCTTAGATTAGGTATTTTTCTTCAGAGTTCTTAAGAATGAATTCTAGTGTTTCAAGGTGATGTTCTTATCATCACCAAAGCTGATTGATTCTCATCAATTTAGCTCTTGAATGTAATGTCCTGCTGAAGCTTGGCTAGCCATGTCTAATTCCTTTAGACTAAAGGTTTAGACTAACATTGCATGATTCCTGGAATTCTCATTAAGAATTTTGATACCTTTATTTTCTTTTCCATATAATTTTCGAAAAAGCACAAAAAAAAAATTACAAAATCATAAAAACCAAAAATATTTTATGTTTCTTGTTTGAGTCTAGAGTCTCATTTTAAGTTTGGTGTCAATTGCGTGCATCCATTCATGTGTCTTAAGGATCTTCAAGATGTTATTGATGATTTCTTACTCTAATCTTTAGATTCTCTTGACTTGAGTGTTTTGTGTGTCTCATATGCATTCTCATTAGTGTCAGTAGTATACAAACTGCTAAGTTTGGTGTCTTGCATGCATTGTTATTTGATTTTAGTTGCATTTTGATTATTAAAAAATCCAAAAATATTTTTAATTTGTGTCTTCTCAAGTCAATAATACAGAGAATTGAAGATTCAGAACATACAGCAGAGGGATTGCACAGAAAAAGCTGGGCGTTCAAAACGCCCAGTGAAGAAGGACAGACTGGCGTTTAAACGCCAGCCAGGGTACCTGGTTGGGCGTTTAACGCCCAAAAGGGTAGAGTTTTGGGCGTTAAACGCCAGAATGTGCACCATTCTGGGCGTTTAACGCCAGGATGGCACAAGGGGGAGGATTTTGTTTTCAAATCAATTTTTTTTCCAAGTTTTCAAAGTTTTTCAAAATCAAATCTTTTTCAAATCATATCTTTTCAATCAAATGTTTTTAAAAATCAATTTCCTTCCTTTTTCAAAGATACTTGCTATCAATTAATGATTTGATTCAACATTTCAAGTATGTTGCCTTTTCTGTTGAGAAAGGTTTAATGTTTGAATCATATCTTTTCTTGATAGCCAAGTTATTAATTTTTAAAAATCAAATCTTTTTAAAATTGTTTTCAAATCATATCTTCTCAATCACATATTTTTTAAAACCAATCATATCTTCTTAACCTCATCTTTTTCAAAATAGTTTTCAATCAAATCTCTTTGATTTATAATTTCAAAATCTTTTTCAAAAAAATCACTTGATTTCTTTTCCACTTTCATTTTCGAAAATCAATTAGTGTTTTTCAAAAATGTTTTCAAAAATCTTTACTTAATTTTCGAAAATCACTTCCCTTCTTCTCACATCCTTCTATTTATGGACTAACACTATCCCTTAATGCAAAATTCGAACTCCATCTTCTTTGATAAGTTCGAATTTTCTACTTCTTTCTTCTATTTTTCTTTTCCTCTGACACCTCAAGGAATCTCTATACTGTGACATAGAGGATTCCACATTTTCTTGTTCTCTTCTCTTTCATATGAGCAGGAGCAAAGACAAAGGCATTCTTGTTAAAGCTGACCCTGAACCTGAAAGGACCTTGAAGCGAAAGCTAAGAGAAGCTAAGGCACAACTCTCTGTTGAGGACCTGACCGAATTCTTCAAAGAAGAAGAACCTATGGCAGCCGAAAACAACAACAATGCCAACAATGCAAGGAAGGTGCTGGGTGACTTTACTGCACCTACTCCCGACTTCTATGGGAGAAGCATCTCTAGCCCTGCCATTGGAGCAAACAACTTTGAGCTTAAGCCTCAATTAGTTTCTCTAATGCAACAGAATTGCAAGTTTCATGGACTTCCATTGGAAGATCCTCATCAGTTTTTAGCTGAATTCTTGCAAATCTGTGACACTGCCAAGACTAATGGGGTAGACCCTGAGGTCTACAGACTTATGCTATTCCCTTTTGCTGTAAGAGACAGAGCTAGGACATGGTTGGACTCACAACCTAAAGAAAGCCTGGACTCATGGGAAAAGCTAGTCAATGCCTTCTTGGCAAAGTTCTTTCCACCTCAAAAATTGAGTAAGCTTAGAGTGGAAGTCCAAACCTTCAGACAGAAGGATGGAGAATCCCTCTATGAAGCTTGGGAAAGATACAAACAATTAATTAGAAAATGTCCTTCTGACATGCTTTCTGAATGGAGCATCATAGGTATTTTCTATGATGGTCTCTCTGAACTATCCAAGATGTCCTTGGATAGCTCTGCTGGAGGATCTCTTCATCTGAAGAAGACGCCTACAGAAGCTCAAGAGCTCATTGAAATGGTTGCAAATAACCAATTCATGTACACTTCTGAAAGGAATCCTGTGAACAATGGGACAAGTCAGAAGAAAGGAGTTCTTGAGATTGATGCTCTGAATGCCATATTGGCTCAGAACAAGATATTGACTCAACAAGTCAATTTGATTTCTCAAAGTCTGTCTGGAATGCAAAATGCACCAAGCAGTACTAAGGATGCTTCATCTGAGAAAGAAGCCTTTGATCCTGAGAACCCTTCAATGGAAGAGGTGAATTACCTAGGAGAACCCTATGGAAACACCTATAATTCTTCATGGAGAAATCATCCAAATTTCTCATGGAAGAATCAAGAGAGACCTCAACAAGGTTTCAATAACAATAATGGTGGAAGAAATAGGTTTAGCAATGGCAAGCCGTTTCCATCATCTTCTCAGCAACAGACAGAGAATTCTAAGCAGAACCCCTCTGACTTAGCAACTATGGTCTCTGATCTAATCAAAACCACTCAAAGTTTCATGACTGAAACAAGGTCCTCCATTAGGAATTTGGAGGCACAAGTGGGGCAGCTGAGCAAGAAAGTTACTGAACTCTCTCCTAGTACTCTTCCAAGCAATACAGAAGAAAATTCAAAAGGAGAGTGCAAGGTCATCAACATGGCCGAATTTGGAGAGGAAGGAGAGGAAGTGAACGCCACTGAGGAAGACCTCAGTGGGCGTGCACTGACCTCCATTGAGTTCCCCAATGAGGAACCATGGGAATCTGAGGCTCAAAATGAGACCATAGAGATTCCATTGGACTTACTTCTGCCTTTCATGAGCTCTGATGAGTATTCTTCCTCTGAAGAGGATGAGTATGTCACTGAAGAGCAAGTTGCTAAATATCTTGGAGCAATCATGAAGCTAAATGACAAGTTATTTGGAAATGAGACTTGGGAGAATGAACCTCCTTTGCTCAACAAAGAACTGGATGACTTGTCTAGGCAGAAATTACCTCAAAAGAGACAAGATCCTGGGAAGTTTTCCATACCTTGTACCATAGGCACCATGACCTTCAAGAAGGCTCTGTGTGACTTAGGGTCAAGTGTAAACCTCATGCCTCTCTCTGTAATGGAGAAGCTAGGGATCTTTGAGGTACAAGCTGCAAGAATCTCACTAGAGATGGCAGACAACTCAAGAAAACAAGCTTATGGACTTGTAGAGAATGTTTTGGTTAAGATTGAAGACCATTACATCCCTACTGATTTCATAGTCCTAGAGACTGGGAAGTGCATGGATGAATCTATCATCCTTGGCAGACCCTTCCTAGCCACAGCAAAGGCTGTGATTGATGTTGATAGAGGTGAACTGATCATTCAAGTGAATGAAGAATCCTTTGTGTTTAAGGCTCAAGGATATCCCTCTGTCACCATGGAGAGGAAGCATGAAGAGCTTCTCTCAACTCAGAGTCAAACAGAGCCCCCACAGTCAAACTTTAAGTTTGGTGTTGGGAGGTCCCAACATTGCTCTGAGTATCTTTGAGGCTCCATGAGAGCCCTCTGTCAAGCTACTGACATTAAAGAAGCGCTTGTTGGGAGGCAACCCAATGTTATATTTTATCTATTTTCTTTTGTTATTCTATTTTATTTTGTAGGTTGATGATCATAAGAAGACACAATATCAATTGAAAAAGTAAAAACAGAATGAAAAACAGGAAGAAAAATAGCACACCCTGGAGGAAGAACTCACTGGCGTTTAAACGCCAGTGAGGCTAGCAGTTGGGCGTTTAACGCCCAGTCTGGCACCATTCTGGGCGTTTAACGCCAGAAAGGGGCACCAGACTGGCGTTAAACGCCAGAAAAGGGCAAGAACCTGGCGTTAAACGCCAGGAATGGGCACCAGCCCGGCGTTTAACGCCAGAAATGGCTTAAAACGTGATTTTGAAAGCCATTTGGTGCAGGGATGACTTTTCCTTGACACCACAGGATCTGTGGACCCCACAGGATCTCCACCAACCCCACCACTCTCTCTTCTTCTTCACCCATTCATCAAACAACCTAATCACCACTTCTCCCCCTCTTTGGCCGAACACAAAAGCCATTCCCTTCTTCCTCATTTCTTCTTCTTCCACTCTCTTCTTTCTTCTTTTGCTCGAGGACGAGCAAACCTTTTAAGTTTGGTGTGGTAAAAGCGTTGCTTTTTCATTTTTCCATAACCATTTATGGTATCCAAGGCCGGAGAAACCTCTAGAAAGAGGAAAGAGAAGGCAAAAAGCTTCCACCTCCGAGTCATGGGAGATGGAGAGATTCATCTCAAGGGTGCATCAAGACCACTTCTATGAAGTTGTGGCCATGAAGAAGGGTCAACTTTGATCAAAGGTTGGACCAAGTCCTCATAGACATTTATGAAGAGGGCGTTCAATGAAAGAGAGATTCAAGAAGGAAGCCGGTTCAACTGAGAAGGCATGACCTCAAGCCCATCACTAAGAAGAGGATGGAGCACACAAGAGACCCCACTCATCATGAGATCCCTGAGATGCCTCAAGGGATGCACTTTCCCCCACAAAACTATTGGGAGCAACTAAACACCTCCCTAGGAGAACTGAGTTCCAACATGGGACAACTAAGGGTGGAGCACCAAGAACACTCCATCATCATTAGAGAAGATCAAAGAATCATGAGAGAGGAGCAACAAAGACAAGGAAGAGACATTGAGGAGCTCAAGAACTCCATAAGACCTTCAAGAGGAAGAACAAGCCGCCATCACTAAGGTGGACCCGTTCTTTAATCTCCTTGTTCTTTATTTTTCTGTTTTTCGAAAATTATGCTTTATGTTTATCCATGTTTGTGTCTTATGATCATTAGTGTCTTAGTGTCTATGCCTTAAAGTTATGAATGTCCTATAAATCTATCACCTTTCTTAAATGAAAACTGTTTTTATTACAAAAGAACAAGAAGTACAGGATTTCGAATTCATCTTTAAAACTAGCTTAATTAGTTTGATGTGGTGACAATACTTTTTGTTTTCTGAATGTATGCTTGAACAGTGCATATGTCTTTTGAATTTGTTGTTCATGAATGTTAAAATTGTTGGCTCTTGAAAGAATGATGAAAAAGGAGACATGTTACTGAGGATCTGAAAAATCATAAAAATAATTCTTGAAGCAAGAAAAAGCAGTGAATACAAAAAAAAAAGAAGGAGAAAAACGAAAAAAAAGGGGAGAAAGAAAAAGAAAAGAAAAAGAAAAGAAAAAGAAAGAAATAAAGTTGTGATCCAAGGCAAAAAGAGTGTGCTTAAGAACCCTGGACACCTCTAATTGGGGACTTTAGCAAAGCTGAGTCACAATCTGAAAAGGTTCACCCAATTATGTGTATGTGGCATGTATGTATCCGGTGGTAATACTGGAAGACAGAGTGCTTTGGGCCACGGCCAAGACTCAATAAGTAGCTGTGTTCAAGAATCATCATACTTAACTAGGAGAATCAATAACACTATCTGGATTCTGAGTTCCTAAAGAAGCCAATCATTCTGAATTTCAAAGGATAAAGTGAGATGCCAAAACTGTTCGGAGGCAAAAAGCTACTAGTCCCGCTCATCTAATTTGGAGCTAAGTTTCATTGATAATTTGGAGTCTATAGTATATTCTCTTCTTTTTATCTTATTTGATTTTCAGTTGCTTGAGGACAAGCAACAATTTAAGTTTGGTGTTGTGATGAGCGGATAATTTGTACCCTTTTTGGCATTGTTTTTAGTATGTTTTTAGTATGATCTAGTTAGTTTTTAGTATATTTTTATTAGTTTTTAGTTAAAATTTACTTTTCTGGACTTTACTATGAGTTTGTGTGTTTTTCTGTGATTTCAGGTATTTTCTGGCTGAAATTGAGGGACCTGAGCAAAAATCTGATCCAGAGACTGAAAAGGACTGCAGATGCTGTTGGATTCTGACCTCCCTGCACTCGAAGTGGATTTTCTGGAGCTACAGAAGCCCAATTGGCGCGCTCTCAACGGCGTTGGAAAGTAGACATCCTGGGCTTTCCAGCAATATATGATAGTCCAAACTTTGCCCAAGATTTGATAGCCCAAACCGGCGTTCAAAGTCACCCTCAGAAATTCCAGCGTTAAACGCCGGAACTGGCACCTAAATGGGAGTTAAACGCCCAAACTGGCATAAAAGCTGGCGTTTAACTCCAATAAGAGTCTCTACACGAAATTGCTTCATTGCTCAGCCCAAGCACACACCAAGTGGGCCCGGAAGTGGATTTTTATGTCATTTACTCATCTCTGTACACCTTAGGCTACTAGTTCTCTATATATAGGACCTTTTACTATTGTATTTTCATCTGGGTAGCTATCTTCGTGTTTTATGCTATCTTAGATCATTGGGAGGCTGGCCATTCGGCCATGCCTAGACCTTATGCTTATGTATTTTCAACGGTGGAGTTTCTACACACCATAGATTAAGGTGTGGAGCTCTGCTGTACCTCGAGTATTAATGCAATTACTATTGTTCTTCCATTCAATTCCGCTTGTTCCTGTTCTAAGATATCACTTGTTCTTTAACTTGATGAATGTGATGATCTGTGACACTCATCATCATTCTCACTTATGAACAAGGTGACTGACAACCACTTTTGTTCTACAAGCAATCAAGGCTTTAGTGAATATCTCTTGGATTCCTGATTGCACGATGCATGGTTGATCGCCTGACAACCGAGTGCTCGCCTGACAAACGAGCCAACCATTCCGTGAGATCAGAGTCTTCGTGGTATAGGCGAGAACAGATGGCGGCATTCAAGAGAATCCAGAAGGTCTAACCTTGTCTGTGGTATTCTGAGTAGGATTCAATGATTGAATGACTGTGACGTGCTCCAAACTCCTAGCAGGCGGGGCGTTAGTGACAGACGCAAAAGAATCGATGGATTCTATTCCGGCCTGACCGAGAACTGACAGCTGAATTCCGCGTGCTGTGACAGAGCATTTGCAAACGTTTTCACTGAGAGGATGGGAGGTAGCCATTGACAACGGTGAAACCCTACACAAGCTTGCCATGGAAAGGAGTAAGAAGGATTGGATGAAGGCAGTAGGAAAGCAGAGAGACGGAAGGGAAGGCATCTTCATACGCTTATCTGAAGTTCCTACCAATGAATTACATAAGTACCTCTATCTTTATCTTTATGCTTTATTCGTATATCACCATACCCATTTGAGTCTGCCTGACTAAGATTTACAAGGTGACCATAGCTTGCTTCATACCAACAATCTCCGTGGGATCGACCCTTACTCGCGTAAGGTTTATTACTTGGACGACCCAGTGCACTTGTTGGTTAGTTGTGCAAAGTTGTGTAGTGAATCACAATTTCGCGCACCAGTCCACTGTCCATGTCTCTGCTTCCAAACACTTTTTAAACAAGTGTTGTCCATGTCTCCGTGTCCTGCCCCCGAAAACAAACGCTACCTATGGTATCATCGTATCCATCCCAGCCACTCCAAATTTTAAAAATAAAAATAGCGATGATGTAATGTTGTTCAATAATTATTATTTTAAAAAATCTTTGTTAGTCAAAGTGGTTTGACTTTAAATGCTTTTCATTTACTTATGTCATGACACATGTGACTCGTAACAAAATGCCTAAAATGTTAAAACATATAGAATGTAAATTCAAAAACCTTGATTTAATATTCTCGTAGGCCATAAAACAAGGTAAAATAAATGAGAGAATAATAGTAACATTGGCATAGATAAATCAAAGAGGAGGGATCTTTAAATAAAATAAGGATAATAAATATAATCATATATAAATCAAATAGAATGGATCTTTGGCTAAAAAAAAGGATCTTTGAGTGAAATAATAAACATAAACATAATCATAAATCAAATAGAAAGGATCTTTGAGTAAAAGAAAGATTTTAGAATAAAACGAACATGATAAATAAAGTCATAAATTAAACAGAAAGAATGAAGGAAGAACAATCATAATCACACTTTTCTTTGTACTTTTTATTACTTTTTCTAGTAGCTTTTATGGAAGGTATTAAGTCAAACTGGCATAAAAAGTGGGAGTCTCCTTCCCTTAACGAAAGTTCTTATCCCAAACGTTTTGGTGATCACCTTCCCTTACTGAAGGATCATTATCTTAGTTCAATATACAATTAAGGTTATTTATACATACATAGGAAGGAAGTTATGTCAACAAAGAGATATTATTATATAAAATTGATGGGAGTCTACTTCCCTTACCGAACGTTCTTATCCCAAAAGTTTGCCAATCACCTTTTCTTATTGAAAGATCATCTCGATTCAATCACCTTCTCTTACCAAATGATCATTTCGATTATCTTATCGAAAGGATCATTTCGATTATCTTATCGAAGGATCATATCCTCAGTTCTTTAATGCACATAAGATGGTTATTATAATGCATAATATGTATGAAATAAAGAGACGTTATATCATGACATGCAATGCTAATAACATCTATATAAAAATAAAACATTTAAGATATGACATATAAAAAAATAGTATAAAATCCCTACCTCGAGTGAAGTTTCTGTAGGCTCCGTTTGTTTAGTGTATAGTATGAGACATGGACATAGAGACATGAACTATATAGACATTAACTATATAGACATAGACACAAAATACATGTATAAAAGTTTTATGTTTGGCAAAGAATATACATAAAACACATCAAACTTTAAAAAGTCAATAATACTCTCATCATCTATCTTTACCACCATCACCACTATCTATATTTTTTCAACAGCTACACTGATTCTTTTCTTCCATCTCTATTCATAAAAAAATATTCAGATAACAAAAATTCTAGTAATTTCAACAACAAATTTAATACATATCTTCCTAATTAAACAGCAAGTAATTAATTGACATGATATCCAATTTAAATCCCTTGTGTCAATTTTAAGTTGTTGAAGCGACTATAAACTAATGGAATATCAAATTAAAAAATTAATTGGAAGGTGAGATATTTCAACAGGATAAAAGCCAACGAAAAAAATTGTTCATAGCATTCAGACTATAACTTTTTTTCTAAAAATCGCACAGATTAATAATAAAAAATAAAGCAAAAATAAAACTTTATTTTAGGAAAAAAATCCAAAAAGAGGCAAATAGAAGAATGAACAGAGATGAAGATGGAGGCACGATGGGTCAATGATAGAGGCTCGTCTGCGATATGGCAGAGACACAAGTCGCAGATCTGGAGATTTGGAAGAAGGAAGAAGACAGAGACCCAATATAGAGAGTATGAGGAGAAAGTGAGGCAGTAGCAATGGCAGTGGTAGAGACACTTCAGTAAGAGGAGGTTAGTTGGCCATCAAAAAAGAAGAAACAGAAATTTAAATGGGGAGAAGAGATTTTGCTTGGTTGGCCATGAAAAAAGAAGAGACGGAAGTTGAAATGGAGAGGAGAAGGGAGGATAAAATTCTCAAATAATCAGTGTCTCAATATTAAGTTTGTGTCTCAACTTATTAGAGGTACACTGAATGCATGTAATTTGTGTCAATTTGTATACCAACGTGTCCTTTAAAATTGTGTGTCTCAACAATCAAACAGAGGATGTGTGTCAGCGTGTCTCTGTCTTGTGTAGACACACCCACTAACCAAACACTACCATATATATTCTGATGCAAATAGACGCGATTTGTTAGCAAAGAGAGACTTGTTCCATGGCTAGACTTTGTTTATATTGTTATGTAGGTATGAATCCTTGACTGGATAGAAAGAAAATCTTCATATTCTTTAATTTGCATATTTCAAAAAGAATATCTTCTTGAACAATATATGAGTGGACTTTGTGAATACTTTAGAAGAAGATTTAGAGTGAAAGTAAGGATCGGAAGTGAGAAGAGATAATGATTTTTATTATAATGGAAAAAGTATATGAATGACAATTTATAAAGATAATAGAAGGTGGATAAGATAGGTTACCTAGAAGTTTTTGTATAGAAAAAATAGAATGGAATGAGAAAGGAAGAACTCAAATAGCTCCTAGGTATGTACAAATTGTGTTAGGAGAATCTAATTCGCATTTAGGTGAAATCTCCAATCTAAATTGTCACTTTGCAAGCCCTATAAAGTTTTCTACGTTTGGAATTTGGAAATAGCTATTAGACATAAATTTATAGAGAATTGAGTTAGCTTTAAAATGAATCTTAAATGAAGTCAATCGAATAACCACAACTTGATATATTCTCGAAATAATGTTAGTATATTAGGCTGGCTGATAAGAGCGCGGTTTTCTACTATGCACTTGTAACATATTTATCTACCTAATTTAATTTGAATTTAATTTTGTACCGAACTTAAAGAATAAAGCTAGTTTTCTTATTTTTTCATATAACTAAAGATCATTCAAATCCCATAAGTATGAAATTAGTTATGACTATATCTTGAAAGGTGGTTTATTGTCGGTTAGGAATTGACTACAGCTAGTGTTTTCACATATTTAAATTTTAAATTAGATATGTTAGTTTTTCAAATACATTATTTTTTTAACCAAAGATAGGGAGACTCGAACCTGCGACCTCTTAATTGAGTATGGGGAGATTATGCCATTTGAACTATAACTCATTGGCTTTTCAAATGTATTATTTTCTAATTTTGTATTTTAAATTTAAATCTTAAATTATTACCATTTTAATTAATTAATTAGTTATTGAATAATAAACCTGATTCAAAAAGTTGGGATGTTACAAAATGTATTTAATTAATAAAAAATATAATACTCTTTACTTAATAACAAGTGTTTAAGAATGAATAGTAAATTATATATAATTTTTTTTATTAGTGTTATGCTAAAAAAATTTCAAATCATGGTGATTATTATATAATTTTTCTTATGTTAAAACCATGGTGATAAAACTATCGAAAAATTGGATAGAAGGTTGAATAATTTTCTTTAATTCAATTTTTAAACTATAGTATCAACAAATTATATGTAGTAAATCTTTTTTATTCAATTTCAACCTATCTTATAGTTGAAATTTGGTTAAGTGATAATATATAGTATCTTTTAATATGCTACATTCGAATTCAAACTTTGACAATAATCAAGTGGTGGATAGAACACTTTAATATGTGTGTGAGTATATATATTACTTTATTTTCTTTTCTTTTTTTCTCATTATCTTCTCTTAACCATAGAACAAACACTATTATTGACATCAAAATTGTGAAAGATCAAGTTGGTGTCCTTAATGTAACACCCTACCACACAGAGCCTTACGCTTAAGTCGTAAAGCAGAGGTGGCAAGGTATTACAACTTCTAAAAGAAAAAGAAAAGGATATGTACATAAATATAGTTGGATGAAATCATATCTACAAGCATTGAAGAATTAGCTAAACAAAATAAAAATGATAAACAGAAAATCGTGTCACATTCGCATGGATATTTGTAAAACGGATAGGTAAGATCAAAAGAAAGCTGAAAGCATATATACATACCAGAGTTCCAAAACTCAGATAGCAAGCTCCAGACTCGGCCTGCGAAGCTAAGGCCGACCAGAGTATATATATATATATATATATACAACCCAAAATAAAACTCAAACTACAAAATAAACACCTGTATCTCCAAGTCAACCTCTAGGAGGGACAAACACAAAATGTACATGCAGAGATTCTATAAACATATATACATAGCCCAAAATCAAAATATGACAGTTCAAAAGGTAGTTCTTCGCTTGTAAGGAGGGTCTCCAGACGCTCAACGAGGTGTTTCTCGACCTGCATCTGAAAAACAACAAAATATATATGAAATGAGAACCGGAGGTTCTCAGCATGGTAAAGGTGCCCGCATAGTTAATATAAAAGGTCCCGGGAAAGCCAGAGGCATTCCTAGAACTCCGACACTCAAAATCAAACTTAAGAAAAATAAACTAAACCAAAAGTTAGGTAAGTTATCTAAGGTATTCTAGTTCTGAATCTAACTTTAACTTAAGACTTCACTTTCTAACTCCTCCAATCCTCCGAGACACTAGTGGAACAACCCCCTTCCCCCATACCTCCGTCAAGAGAGATTTCTCAGAAAACATACACATACAATTTAAGCAAGAAAAACAGAGATAGAGAAGCATTTATAGCAAGTAGAACAAGTAGCGAATAAGCAGAATTAAACAGTTAAGAAAACCAAAATAATGCACACTTAAGCAAACAAACAAATGAATATGATGTATGCCTGTCCTATAGCTGATGAGTCTCATCTGTCGGTTATACAGCCAACCTGACATGTCCTGGTAGTTAACCATTGGACAGTCCCTCTGTGCACGCACGCATTCCCAAGCTCAATAATATTCCATGGAGTCAAACTCCAAGCTCAAATATAATATTCCATGGAGTCACACTCCAAACTCAATAATATAGTATTCCATGGAGTCAAACTCCAAGCTCAATAATATTCCATGGAGTCAAACTCCAAGCTCAAATATAATATTCAATATTCATATATATATATATATATATATATATATGCATGCCCATGGAGGAATCCGGGGAGTTAAAGTTCCCGGTCACATCTTGCGACAGAGGGTCAACAAATAGTCTCAAATACACAAGCCTCATAATAATCTCTTTCCTTTTTAAAATAACACTTCAAATCAAAACTCCAATTCTTATAGAAATTTTGACAGTATCTCCTCTAAAATTTGAATTTCTGCCACCCTTCAAGGGTCCCAACTATCAAACCAAACACCTCTCAGTTATTCAAATCATTTCCAGTAACAAATTATTTCAAAATCAAACAAATACCAATATTAAATCTTTTTTGAAACCAACCAACTTCAACAGAAATTTATTAATAACAGCTAACCACACATTTTATTCCATATAAACAATCCATCAATTATACATTCAGTTCATTCCTATCTTAAGGTCTTCTAGCCTAAGTTTTCACGTGATATTAAACATTAACTACGAGAAACCAAAATTATACCTTCATACAAAATCAAAATATTCAAAGCTCTGGAGAAGCTTTCTGACCGAGCTATCGAAGAAAAAAACGTCCAGAATCATCTGTGCCTCCTAAAACTCCTGTTGGCCGTGTAAACCCCGATAAATTAGTAGATAATTAGTCAATAAATTAGTTTTTAATAAGGAAGATTAGAAATGCAAATATTATATCAAATTAGGATAGAGCTCATCGAAACGAGAATTTTGATACTAATTTCGAAGAAATCGGTCCAAGATTGGACCGAACAGACTGAATCGGTTGAACCGGACGCAAACTAGGCCGTTGGTCCAACCGGACCAACACATTAAATGAGCACGAAAGCCCTTTTCTTCCTCATTTCACCTGTAAGCAGCGTGAAAGCTCCAGGGAAAAGAAAACACTCCCGAACCCTTACAGTGAACTCCGAATGCCATAACTCCTCCGTTCGAGCTCCGATCGCCGCACCGTTTGCGGTCATGCGTCCACTGCATCGAGCTCTACGTTTCTACCGGAAAAATTTTATAGGTAAGTCGTTAAATACTCCTAGCCACTCCTTTCCCCCAATTTTTGAATTTTGAGTAGGAATGTTGAATTCTTTTGATTTTGGTGTTTTAGGATCCAATTAACTTGAGAAAAACATTCACTCTTGCTTATGTGAAGCTTGGGTAAGGTGAGGATATGATAATTCTATTTTAATTTCATTGAATTTGAAGCTTTAAATATTAAATTGGATATATATGTGTTATGAATGTGTATTAGGTTGTGAATAAATAATTGGGGCTTGAAATTGTGAATACTGGAACTTGGAGGAAGCTGATTAGTTGAGGTTTTGAGGGTTGTGTTCTTTTTAGGAAAATTGTCTTGGATAATACTTGGAAATCGGCTAAGGTATGGTTTAGGTTTCTTGCATTTAATATATAATGTTCTGTGAAAACTTAGGCTAGGTGGCCATAGGATAAGTTGGAATGCAGGTGTATGTTTAATGTTTAGTAATTTGTTGTTGAATATATTTGGTTGGTGTTCGTGGATAATTAGTAATTGATTATGGATGGTGGTTGTTATGTTGATTTCGAAAGAACCATGATTGAATGTGTTGAATGTTGTTGTTGATGAATATATTTGGTTGAGTGTTGTTGCTGGGAATTGTGTTGGAATGGATATGTTGAAAGTGAATGCAATGCAAATTGTGGATGAGAATGAGGTTTGAAGAGTTTAAAAAATTTGGTTTTGGGTTGAATTTTGGTGGGCCATAACTTGGCTTCCGGAGCCCCAAATTGATTTCAACTTGTTTTAAATGAAAATTGGACTCGTGAAGTTTATGTCGTTCAAAGAACGGAAGAAAAACGATTTAAAATGATTGAGTTATGCCCTTTGGAAGATTGAGTTTATAAACTGTGTTTAAAACCAATTCTGCAGCTTTGCTTTCTCAATTCTGCTACTGCAACTCGTTACTGCATCTGCCTTATTTTTTTTTAAGAATGTACGCCCACGCGTACGCGTGGAGTGGATTTTTGGCGATACATACGCGACGAGTCCATGCATGCGCGTAAGGGGTAAACAAGCCTATTCACACGTACGCGTGACATGAAGATTTCACCTACGCGTATGCATGACGAGGGACACGCGCGCGAGCTGCGTTTTTACAATTCCACGCGTACGCGTGAGCTACGCGTATGCATGGCACCTGTTTCAGCAAACATAATTTTTAAGGTTTTTAAAACTTATTTCAAACTACTAAACCTCTATTTTCCTTCTATTGGTCCTAAATAATAGTGTTAAACATGGTAATCAGATGAAGTTAGAAAATGAGGATAACTTGAAGGTGAAGTAAAGTTGAAAAGTGATGAACTGATTATGAGATGTTACGGATAAGTCATATATGATACTTGATTGGATATTCGAATGAAAAATTATGTATGAAATTTGGCTTGAATGATTTAATGATCTGAGACACGAGATTCCCTGGATAAAGTGTCATGGCTTGCCACCATGTGTACCAAGTTGAAAACTCGATGCTCTGTTGACCCTACGACGTATGGGTGACCGGACACTATAAATTACCGGGAATGTAACCCCCATTGAGCAATATTGATTATTTGAGAAAAAGCTATGCATAGACTCTTGGGAATGCACGTTGAGGGACAGTCTAAGGTTTTCGAACTTGTCGGGTTGGTTGGATAACTGACAGATGAGCCTCATCAGCCATAGGACAGGCATGCATCATATGCATATTACTTGAATTATTTTCTTGTGCTTTAATTGGGTGTGTCTAAATGTACTTGCCATGTTAAATGTATATTTGTTACTTGCAGTATTTGTAACTTTCTTGTGCTTGCCT
This sequence comes from Arachis stenosperma, assembly GCF_014773155.1. Lineage (NCBI taxonomy): Eukaryota > Viridiplantae > Streptophyta > Magnoliopsida > Fabales > Fabaceae > Arachis > Arachis stenosperma. The sequence continues at coordinate 146,905,009 of NC_080380.1, read as the reverse complement.
TTATCTGCTTATTTGTCAGTGAAATGTATGATGAAGTTGGAGGTATGGAGGAATGGCAGTATAGGACTTAGATTTAAGATTATGCTAAGTTAGGTTTAGATACTTTTAGAAAACCACCTTTTATGACTTCTGTTTAATACTTTAAGCTCTATAATCTGAGTGTCGGTATTCTAGAATTGCCTCTGGCATTTCCAGGACCTTATATATTATGTGTGTGGCACCTTTACCATACTGAGAACCTCCCGTTCTCATTTCATACTATGTTATTGTTTTTCAGATGCAGGTCGAGAGGCATCTCATTAGACGTCTGGATACCTAAAGCGAAGTGGTTACTGGGTCATTTTGTTGTACAATATTGTAAATATATGTACTTAGCTCTTTTTCTCCGCATAACTTATTCTTTTTGGTCCTTTTAGAGGTTTATGGAGAGGCAGGATTCTGTTTATGTACATTTGGGTTTTGGATATGTATGTATATATGTGTAAATATTCTCCGGCCAATCTTGACTTCGCGAGCTGAGTCAGGAGCTTGCTATTTTGTATCTTTGACACTTTATTCCTACTTTTATTTTCCTATGTTTATTAGTTATAGTTTTCTTAGCACGCAAACTGACTCGTTCCTTGAGTGTTGCGCTTTTATTTCGCGATTTTTATTTCCCCTATTCTTCAAAACTCCTAGCATATACAATCTTTCTGCTATCATATGTATATATTTTATTTTAGAGATCGTAATATCACACCACTTCTATTTTACGACTTAAGCGTAAAATTTTGTGTGGTAGAATATTACAGACCGAACTCAAAGGGTAGAGAAGCTACGTCACCGTCAACTTTCACTGATCAAAAGTGGTGCCAACGTGTAAAAGAAGAAGATACGAATACTTTTATCAGATTAGATTTTTAATTGGGGTTATGAATTGCAAAAGATTGAAGCCGAAAGTTCGGAAGCGTTTACATTCCCACGCTTCTCGCTCTCGGTTACGCTATTCTTTCTTCACCATTTTCCTTTGTTCGTAAGTTATATATGTATATATATAAACAAGACTTATGCTAGAAGAAATAATGAATTATAATAACATAATATTACATTACAAAACTTATAATATATATATATATATATATATATATATATATATGTGTGTATTAACGTAACTTATAATGTTACAATATCTAATTGTGTAACTTATAATATTATAAGGTTTCTTAGTAGAACTAACAATAAATAACGCTAATAATAATAATAATAATAATAATAATAATAATAATAATAATAATAATAATATAAGGTTGAATGTATATGAGTTATTAATATAAATTTTATTAGTAACTTAAGAATGAAAAATATTTGGTGAAGTATTAGCAAAGCTAAGCTTACCAAAGAGTACTGATATTTATTCATATTGGCGGATATCGAACTCGATAATAATATTATTAACTAAACTCTATTTTTAAATTAAAATATCAATTCCTCAAATTAAAATATACATATAAGTTTCATTACTTATAAATTACTAGAATTATAGTTTTAATTATGTAAAATATTTCACCATATATATATATATATATATATATATATATAACTTTGATTGAACTCAAATAGTTTTAAAAATTAATTTAATTATTTATAATAAAATAATTTTTAAAAATAGAGAACTCCGAATTCATAAAATAAATTATAATATATCTATATTTATATTTTTAAAATTTGGGAGTCGCTACACTTAAAAAATTATTCCTAATTATAGGATGGATAAAGATCTTAATCACAATTGATTGGAATAAACAATTTGAAAAAATTAGTACAATAATGCTTAAAAATTGTATATATAGTATTTAAAAAAAGGAATATCACTAAATGGCCATTCAAAATATATACAACAGACTTGGCCACAGTTGGCTGGGTAAAGAGGAAAAAAATAGAAATATTATTGCTGATGATAATTTATAAGGTATTACATACAAAGGGTATTATTGAATATTTGAATCACTACAAGGTTTTATTATGATTTGTGACAGTTTTTTTTTTATTTGTGGAGGTTTATAACTCCCACCAAATAGTTTGTGAAAGTTTCCAAAAAGTGCCACGAAGTTTTTTGCATAAGTTTTTAAAAACCTTCACAATCTATTCAGTGGGGGAGGATTTTGTATATATTTAGTGAGGATTTTACATTAGACTTTTATGACGGTTTTAAATCACTCTTGTGACAGTTTAAAATTCTCACAAATTAATTTTTTAATTTAACAAAAATTAACTATTTTGTGATATTTTCAAACCTCCACAAACCTTATAATTATTTATTTATTTTTAATTTTAAATCATTCATTAATCTCATCTCATTTATATATTCTCATCTCATTAAAAACTAAATATTTTATAACACAATTCCTCAATATAAGACATAACTCCGTATAAAAAAATTCTCAATATCAATAGTTCCAAACATAATTATATATAGTATTGTTCTACATAACTATTATTGTTTTTCTTTAAAAAGTAAAATAAAACAACAACTTCAATATTTCAATATCATCTAATTACATAAAAATCTCAAAATAAAAATATTTCAATATCATCTAATTATGAGAAAACAGGAGAGGACAAGTAACTTAGTACTACAAGACACGTTTGTGTAACACCCATGTTGCCATAGAATAAAAACACGAGGCAGGTGTGAGAGGCAAAAATATGCAGACCTGACGGTGCATCGAGTTCAATAACATGTAGCTTCAATATAATTTGACCAGCATTAAGTGTCTTTGAGGCAAAAGATATCAAAACAGAAGGATTATCATTTCCAGGAACCTGTCCAAAAGAAAAATTAAATTTCATCCAACACATAGCAATCAAAGTATGTAATTATTAAGGTGATCAATAAATAAGTGCAGGAGCGCTTAATCATATCAAATCTCACCTTAAATTGAGCAAGGATGCAGCATGAGCTTCAAGAGCCTGACTACGCTGCTGATCCACGGAGTGAAGTTGCATGTTTCCCTTCACCAATTGTGGCCTCTATGATAAAACAACAGCAAGTACAAATAATTGAGGTACAACTATACACAGATAATCCTAGCAACAATACATATAAAGACAAGAAAATATGAGCTAAAAAAACTATGGCATAGTTGAAATGTATTCCACCTGACCTAATAATCTAATATAGTAGGCATCAGAAATATACTTCTGGTGAAGGTAAACATTTTTAGTGTGAAGGCTAAGTAAGAAGAAGGTTCTCCTTGTGCTAGATAATGTGAATACTCCAAAACTTCTAAGAGATTTTCTTGAACCAATTCACTTCGGGTCAGGGAGTAGAGTGATTGTAACTAGCAGAAATAAGCAAGTGTTTACTGTAGGAGTATTTCATGAAATTGTAAGCAACAAAAGAAGGGTCCAAAGTGAAACAAAAGAAGCTACAAAGTCCATGGATTATAGATAAAGCAACTCATTGCCCCAAAGCATACAAAAGCTTCTTCACTTGCACACAAATAATATTGAGAATTTCTCTATGGTCTTTGAAGTGTGACATTCTTACTTCATGCTTTGATTAATTATTTCATATATCAACTTTGATAGCTAGTTTACTTAAAAATGCGCTACCTTCTTCCTCTCTTTCATGATTAGTTTATACATAATTTCTAAACACAATACTTAGGAAGTCCACCAACCCTTTTTATGGTTAGTTTTTAACAGTTTATAAAAAATGAAAAATATTACGAGAGACTCTCAACAAAAGAATCAATACTAGATTTTTGAGATAATAACTTACAACTTCAATTAACTCCCAAAACCCATCAAAATGTTTATTGATTACTTTTACTAACATGATCACAGTTGAGGGCATTCAAATATCTTATCTATAGAACTAATCAATAGACAAGAAAATGATCTAATGGAATCTTATATTGCTAGATCAACTTGATATTGCTAGAAAAATGTCTTGATTAAAGAATATATAAAGTTTTCCTCTAAGAAAGTAAAAATTAATGTCTTGATATTGTTTTATTTTGTTTATTTAAAAGTATAGTCCGGTTTTGTTTTGATTAATGCATATGAAGATAAACACAAAGACACAATAAAACATAGCAACAATAATGTAATCAAGACTAGAAATTACCTTTCAATAGAAAAGTGTGCTTGAGGAATAGATGCATCGTGAATTAATTATCTTTATTTTTATTTTGTTTCCTACAGGGGCTTATGCTTTAAATTAACTTTTTTATTCACAATCATCGAGTACAGGAGTATACTTATTCATGTGGCCGTTGTCTTTCATGGTTATTAAAGTGCAAATATATATACTCTTTTCTTTTATTAGGTTGAGAATGTAATCTGAGGTGGATATATCATGCTAAAAATTCATGAAATGCAACTAATCAAATAAAATTAAATCAAATAATACAGATCTAGTTTCTGATTTTCTACGGGCTACATCAACCAAAATTATACACAAGAAAAGAAAGCTAAAACAAATACTATTATACATACGTCAAAATAAATCTAGATGAACCAAGTCTTTTTCTCACAACACACAAATCAAACTTCATATATACAAGGAGACAACCCACTCTCTCTATAAACAAGTATGCTTAAGTTGGAACATTAATTCAAAATCGTGAACGTAGTTTTGTGTACAAGGCTAACTACATATCCATCAGGGTCCCCTGCATATGCTCTGTCACGTTAGTTAACTTTTTTTGACTTATTCAATGCCATCAATAGAAAGCTAAGTTTATGAATGATATATGAGCTAACCTTGTTCTAGCAATGTATGCATGTGCCACAGAAACAAGGGTTTGAGCCAAGTTAACTAGTAAAGCTTTATTCTAGTATCGATTGTGCTCCTGCAAATGGGGCAAAATTCAAGATTCTCTCCACAGTTACAACAAGTATGTCATGTGAGGAAAAGGTGATATGTGAATTAGAACATTTCATAAAGTCTTATAATCAAGTTTACTTATATATATATATATATATATATATATATATATATATATATATATATATATATATATATATATATATATATCACCATATTATATAATTGCTTACCTGATGCCCACAACCAAAGGCCATATCCTTCTCATTAGTAAGACAAATTGGACAAAGCTGCAATTCACCATTAGATCATGAATCATGATGATCAAATCACGAAAATATGCTAGTCAAGTTGAATCTGAGGTTGAATAGAGTGATGTTAATACCTTATGATCATATAAACATCGATATCTGGATCAGGTTTAATGTTTGCTTCTATCTCTCTTTTACACACCTCTGCTAGCAAATCTGCAGTGGGTTCAAATCCATCAATTTATTATTGTATAGTTTTGATTCTATCTCACTTTAGTCATCCAAAGAAATGAACACGTGATAAAAATCAGGGTCATATGGTGGAAGGATCACTGTCACAGAAGGCTTCAAGACAGATGCTGCAAGCATCGTCACAAGCATCCTGAATTCCACCCTCTACAAAAGCAGCAGCTGAAGTCAAATGTGCCTCAGACTTGCCACTATCTTCAATCCCAGAGATCCCTACAAAAACAACGACATCCAAAAAATCCCCAAAATCAGAACACAACTAACAAAAAAATGTATGAAACTCCCCCTCCCTCAAAACAAATTAAACATCAGATAAGAACTACGAATAAGCAACCGCACCAGCACACAACATAGCAATCTCAAATTCAAACGAATCAAATAATCCTCAGAAGTAATCGAATCAAATTGAGGCTCGGAGCTGAATTCTAAACAGTAAAGTTGTTAAGACAAGTAACAAATGTTCTCCTTTTTGTTTGCAACCGAATAATCAGGAAAATCAGGAAAATCTAATATGGTGTTACCTCCATAACGAATTTCAAGCAAGATTATTGGATGCCAATGCTGCTAAATCGAGATGCAAGTAAGAGAAACCCTAGCTGTTTCCATCGAATTAGAGAGAGAGAGAGAGAGAATTATTCTGCCAACACTTAAAATCTACTGGCGTGAAACAAAACAACTTCAATGATCAATTATCATGTCTTCCCTGCCTCGTTTCCAATACTCCTTATCACCACAAATGAAAAACAATAAAAAAAAATACAGAACAAGAGGGATACCGGTGAAAAAGTTGCAACAAAGAGGAGGAGAGACAGAGAAGAAATTTATTGTTAACAAAGAAAAAATATCAGCAAACTAATAGGAAAGAAGAAGAAAAAGAAGTACCAGCGACAGTTCAAAGGAGAAATTGGAGTGAGAGGAAGCGGCGTTGAAGAAGAAGCTCGGGAGTGAACGAATCTGAAAACGTGTTGTACCACGGCAACTACGGTGGCATTGACGGCTGAAACTGTGGCGGCAACGGCGGCGGAAACTGCGGTGGCAACCGTGACAGCTACGACAATATAGAGAGACAGATTTGAAAACGGGTTGATAAAATAGGTGGCTTAATCCAGAAGCTCTCTACTGCAACGGACGCGGCAGTTGTAATTGCGCCGGCGGCGAAAACGGCAGAGGGAACGGCGGCGAAAATGGCGGTAGAGAATTTAGGGTTTTATGGACGTTATCTCCTCCGCTAGCCACTCTCGTTTCTGCGAAAATAAGAAATGTTTTGTATTTTAATTCTATATTAATTATTAGTGGAAATTTTTTAAATTGTTATAAATAAAATGTATTGTAGAAATTTTTAAAATACTTCCAAAATTAAATATTAATTTTGTAGTGAATGTATATCCTTTTTTACCCATGACCGCAAGAAAAAAAAAATATTATTATTGGTCAATAATATTAATTGGTTAGATTAATTTTTTTTTAAAAAAAAACTATACTTTTACATTACTTAACTTGGATTATTGGTCAAGAATCATTGAATATGGTATTGGTCAAGGAATGATTATTAATGATCAACAATAATTGAATGTGATTCAACCTTATAGTTTCCCCTAATGTGCATATATAATGCATGAAACTATTGTTTCAATGCAAACACATACATGAAAAACATGGTGGAAAAAATGGATTTACTAAGTGGTCGCAAAGCAAATGAGATTTTTGAAGGGCAAGTTCATGTGTACAAACACATGTATGCTTACTTAGATTCTATGTGCCTTAAATGGTGCATTGACTTAGAAATACCAACCATAATCTACAACCATGAAAAACCCATCACCCTTCATGAATTGATCTCAATTTTACAAGTTCCACCATCCAAAATTAGTGGTGTGGAGCGTCTTATGCGCCACCTAAGTCACAATGGATTCTTTGATATTGTAACAATCCATGATGATGATGGTGATGAAAACAAAGAAGAAAAAGAAGCATATGCTCTCACAATTTCTTCTGAGCTTCTTGTTAAAGGCACTGAATATTGTTTAACTCCAATGGCTAAGTGTTCTCTTGATCCATCTGTGTCAAGTTCTTATAACTTATTAGGAAAATGGACTTTAGAAGAAAATCTTACTTTATCTGAAATTTCCCTTGGAACAAATCTTTGGGACTTTCTTAGCAAAAACCCTTCAATTTTGACTTCCTTTAATGAGTCAATGGCTAGTGACTCTCAAATGGTGAAGTTGGCATTGAAAGATCATAGTGCTGTTTTTGAAGGGTTGGAATCCATTGTAGATGTTGGTGGTGGAAATGGAACCATATCTAAGATTATTAGTGACATGTTTCCCAAATTGAAGTGCATAGTGTTTGACCTTCCACATGTTGTGGAGAATTTTTCAGGAACCAGCAGCAACAATTTGAGCTTTATTGGTGGAGACATGTTCAATTATATACATGAGGCTGATGCTGTTCTACTTAAGGTGTGTATAAATAAATTACAACGTAAAGTATTATTTTTGTTCTGTGTTGTCTTATCGATAAATTTGACATTAATAATTAATAGAATAAATAATGTGGATATTAATAATGTTACTAATTAAATTATATTTTTTTCTATGTGTTAGAAAAACATAACCAAAACTATTTTATAATACTTCTTCTCCTCAATTTTTTTTTTAGTGCAAAATTTTAAATCATAACAATTAATTATCAACGCTTCAAATAAAAGTAAAGGAAAAACTTTTATATTAATAATCGTTGGTTGATCGATTTTACTTATATACTGAAATCAAATACTATTAACTCTTTTATATGCAAATTATTTGTGTCAAATTTAATAGTGGGACAACGTTGAACACACTTAAAGTATGTATAAGTAAATTACAGCGTAAAATATTATTTTTGTTCCAGCTAAATTCTAATTTAGTTTCTAATTTTAAATATTTTATTTTTGTCTCAAAAAATTTTAAATAAATTTAATGTTGTTTTATCGTTAAATTTGACACTAATAATTAACCGAATGAATGATGTAGATATTAATAACATTATTAATTAAATAATTTTTTTCCATGTGTTAGAAAAACATAACTAAAACTATTTAGTAATACTTCTTCTCCTCAATTTTCTTTTGGTGCAAAACTCCAAATCATAACAATCAATTATCAACGCTTCAAAAGTAAAGGAAAAATTTTTATATTAATGATCGTTGGTTGATCAATTTTACTTATATATTGAAATCAAATGCTATATCAACTCTTCAATGTGCAAATTATTTGTGTCAAATTTAATGGCGAGACAACGTCAAACCCGCTTAAAAATCTTTTGGAATTGAAATACAACATTAGAAAATTTTTATGACTAAAACAAAACGTTTGAAACTTTAAAGATTAAATTAAAATTCACTCCAAATATTAGAAATCTATGTAATACTTTCTCCTAAATTATATTATTTCATCAATCTATTATATTTGTTTTCATAGATGTTTCATTCTGTTTCAATTATTTTAAAATAAATGTTAATTTGGACAAAAATTATACATTAAAAGTCAATGTTTTTAGATTAGACAACAAATTGTTCATATATAATATATATATATATATATATATATATATTCGTTTTTTTAAGTAGTATTTATTTGTTTTTAAATATAATACTATATAAAATTAATTTTTAATTAATTAATATTAATTAATTTTTTGTCATATTTTTTAATTTTCATTTTTTTTGAATTATTTAGAATTTAGAATTTAAAATTTAAAATTTAAAATTTAAATTTTATAATTTTAAATTTTAAAAAATTGGCTAATATTAAAGTGGAAGAATTTAGGATTTATATTATTTGTTGGTAGAATTATTTATGGGCAAGAGACATTAAAGGTGAAGAAAATGGTATGATACAATTCCTAACCTTTTTGTTTTGTTTTTTATTTAGTGGATTCTACATGATTGGGATGATGAAGATTGTGTAAAGATATTGAAGAAATGCAAAGATGCAATTTCAAAGAATACTAAAGGAGGAAAAGCAATTATCATAGATTTTGTGATAAATGAAAAACAAGATGAATTTGGACTTACTCAAATAAAGCTCAGAATGGATATTGCCATGATATGTGTGAATGGAAAGGAGAGAAGTGAAGAGGAATTCAAGAAGCTTTTTTTGGAAGCAGGCTTTCAAGATTATAAAATATTTCCTTTAACCGGAATGTATTCTCTTATTGTGGTTTATCCTTAGTTTATCCTTAAGAATAATTAGGGTTGAGATGATCATTAATAAGTGTCAAAAAACATAAAATGCTAAGTGAGTTAGATAAATAATATACCGAAAATATTTAGTAACCCAAAAAAAAAGTCATAATTAATTTTATTTAATATTTATTTATTATTATAATAATTAATATGTTAAATAAAATATTTTTTGACTTTTTTTTATTTTCCTAATATTACTGATATTTTCTCGCTCATAATAATCATTCAAGATTATTTATAGTTTGAACATTGATGGGGATAAAACTAAATGATATTTTACTTTAGTTATTTTTAGAGTTTAATGAAAATTTACAGCTAAATATTAATAAAGTTACACAGTTTTCGTTTTTATATATATACCAAAATCACTTTATAAGTTGTAATCCTTAATCCATTTGTTAATGAAAATAGAGTTAATAACAATTAAATAATAAAAAAGTTCTCTTAAGAGTTTGATAATAATATTAAATTTATTATTAATTAGGAGATGGTACTAAAAAAATTATTAAATAAAAAAAGATACTAATAATAATAATAATTTAAAAATGTATAAAGATTATAATTTAAAGAAAGAAAAGAATAATATGAAAATAAGATTTTAGATAAGATATCCTTCCTTTGTAAAAAAATATAAATAATTTTAATCCTATATTTATTTGAATTTTATTGGATAAGTTATTTGGTTTAAAATTTTGAATTCTTCTTATCTTAAAAAGTTTTTAGATAATCTTACTTCAAAAATTATAAATCTCTCTTATCTAAAGATCTTGATGATAATCCTAAACTCTAAAGACAACAAATTAGACTTATTAAATTTACGCCCAAATCTTATCCTACTTAAAAAGATAATGTATAGAATGAAAAATTGATTACGCAACTTACTATTTCTACTTTCTATATTACCAATCCAAATTTATAGCCTAATCTCTAGCAAGCAATAAAAATCATCAATCATCAAACAATATTCTAACACATCAAATTCAAATATTCAAATCATATAAATCACGTGCAAGGGCATAATTGGTTACATATCGTCATTTATATGCATTCACCTAAGAGTAATTAGACAAGTTGTTGAATTTAGTAGATATATAACAAATTGATGATGATAACCATGTTGATTTGGGTTGATAACCCAAGTGAGTTTGATGATGTTAGTTTGGTGTGCAGGCCCAAATTGTTTTGTTGCAGTCCAATTCTATGAGACAAAATGATCCAAAGCTAATCAATCTAAAGGAAAAACGACCCTAAACTTCTGCTAAGTTTACTTCATGTGTTGGTTAGACAAGAGAGAAGAATTCACTTTTTTATTCAAACACCAAAGAAGAAGAAAAGAAAAGCTAATCAATGAAGTTAATGTCAAATTAAGCTAAGTAAAAGCATGACAAGCAAAATTCAGAGAAGTTAAAAATAAGTAGTTTTTCTTAATATATAAGACAATTGCTTCACATTTTTTCCTCCCCTCTGATTAAAGAGATAGTAATAGTAATATAAATGACATAAATAAAAAGATCGTATAATATCACATTTTTAAAGAATATAATGATAATAGGGTATATTAAATAATGGAATGAAGTTTATAAAAATATATGTACTCTTAGGTTAAATGGCTTGTAAGGTAGTGATAGCAATTATAGGAATAGTATCAATCATAAAAACGCAAAGATATGTAGATATTCTCGTTAACACATGCACATTTTGACCAAACAATTATGGTGATAAGTCTCAAACAAAATATTTAGGAGTACAATAACTTTTACCATTAGATGATCACATATTTCTAATCTAATTTGATCACATAAAAAATATTTCATTATATGACAGTAATTATAACTAAATGATAATAAATTAATCTTGTAAGTATAGAATATAGTTGCATGGGATGAAATTGCTTTGATACCAAAAATATAACACCATAATATTTTTAAACTGGGTTTAAGCCTTATTTGGATTATATTGTCGTTGATATTTAAAATCTTGCAAAATTTTTAAAATAATATGAAATTTTTATATAAAATAATTTATATATGTAAAAATAGTGAATAACTAATTTCTATTAGAATGGTTACTAGTTGAAAAATATAAGTGGATATGAAGGTACTAATATGAAAAATGAGCGTGCTAAACTATGAAGGCACAAACAATGACAAGCTTTACTCATACTAAATAATCATAAAAAAAACATCATAGTCACAATTACAATCATTCAATAAAGATAAACAAGACACATAGAAAATCTTAATTCTCTTAATTTGTATAACTAAGACTAAAACAATCGCCTATTCTTCCTTCTTAATATGAATTTAGGTAAGCGCTTAACGTTTCATATCTACGTCCTTGATATCTCGCTCCTAATAGTGCACTTGTCTTTTCTTCTCAACCGAATAATGTATTACTTTGTACTGCGTCTTTCCTAAAGATGGTACAGAAAAATGGGTGAGAAATAAAAATTTCTCAATAGTTTATCTATATGGTATCATCATATTCATCCCATCCACTCCGAGTTTTAAAAATAAAAATAGTGATAATGTAATTCAATTATTATTTTCAAAAGTCTTTGTTAGTCGAAATGGTTTGACTTTTAAATGCTTCTCATTTACTTATGTCATGACATATGTGAGTCGTAACAAAATGTCTAAAATGTTAAAACATATAGAATGTAAATTCACAAACCTTGATTTAATATTCTTATAGACCATAAAGTAAGGCAAAATAAATAAGAGAATAATAATAACATTGGCATAGATAAATCAAAGAGAAGAGATCTTTAAATAAAATAAGGATAATAAACATAATCACATATAAATCAAATAGAATGGATCTCTCGATTAAAAAAAAAGGATCTTTGAGTGAAATAAGAAAAATAAACATAATCATAAATTAAATAGAAAAGATCTTTGAGTAAAAGAAGGATCTTAGAATAAAACGAACATGATAAACAAAGTCATAAATTAAATAGAAAGAATAAAGGAAGAACAATCATAATCACACTTTTCTTTGTACTTTTCATTATTTTCTCTCGTAGCTTAGCTTTTATGGAAGGTATTAAGCCAACCGCTATAAAAAGTGGGAGTCCTCTTCCCTTACCGAAAGTTCTTATCCCAAACGTTTTGGCGATCACGTCTTTCCTTACCGAAGGATCATTCTCTCAATTCAATTTACAATCAAGGTTATTTAGACATACACAAGAAGGGAGTTATGTCAACAAAGAGATATTATTATATAAAATTGATGGAAGTCTACTTCCCTTACCAAATGTTCTTATCCCAAAAGTTTGCCAATCACCTTTCTTTACTGAAAGATCATCTCGATTTGATCACATTCCCTTACCAAAAGATCATTTTAATTATCTTATCTTTAGGGTCACTTTTCCTTATCGAATGATCATATCCTTAGTTCTTTAATGCACATAAGATGGTTATTATGATGCATAATATGTATGAAATAAAGAGACGTTATATCATGACATGCAATGCTAATAACATCTATATAAAAATAAAATATTTAAGATATGACATATAAAAAAATAGTATAAAATTCCTACCTCGAGTGAAGTTCCTGTATGTATTCTGATGCAAATAGACGCGATTTGTTAGCGAAGAGAGACTTGTTCCATGGTTAGACATTGTGTATATTTTGATGTAGGTATGAATCCTTGACTGGATAAAAAAAATCTTCATATTCTTTAACTTGCATAATTCAAAAAGATATATTTTCTTGAACAATATATGAGTGGACTTTGTGAATACTTTGGAAGAAGATTTAGAGTGAAAGTAAGGATCGGAAGTGAGAAGAGATAATGATTTTTATTATAATGAAAAAAGTATATGAATGACAATTTATAGAAATAACAGAAGGTGGAGAAGATAGGTTACCTAGAATATTTTGTATAGAAAAAATAGAATAGAATGAGAAAGGAAGGACTCAAATAACTCTTAGGTATGTACAGATTGTGTTAGGAGAATCTAATTTGCATTTAGGTGAAATCTCCAATCTGAATCGTCACTTTGCAAGCCCTATAAAGTTTTCTACGTTTTGAATTTGGAAATAGATATTAGACATAAATTTTTAGAGAATTGAATTAGCTTTAAAATGAAGTCAATCGGATAACCACTTGATATATTCTCGAAATATTGTTAGTATATCAGGCTGGCTGATAAGAGCGCAGTTTTTTACTATGGACTTGTAACAGATTTATCTACCTAATTTAATTTGAATTTAATTTTGTACTGAACTTAAAGAATAAAACTAGTTTTCTTATCTTTACATGTAACTAAAGATCATTCAAATCCCATAAGTATGAAATCAGCTAGTGTTTTCATATATTTAAATTTTAAATTAGATATGTTAGTTTTTTAAATGCATTATTTTTTTTTTACCAAAGATAGGGAAACTTGAACCCGCGACCTCTTAATTGAGTATGGGGAGACTATATACCATTTAAACTATAACTCATTGGCTTTCTAAATGTATTATTTTCTAATTTTTTATTTTGAATTTAAATATTAAATTATTACCATTTTAATCAATTAATTAGTTATTGAATAATGAACCTGATTCAAAAAGTTGAGATGTTACAAAATGTGTTTAATTAATAAAAAATATAATACTCTTTACTTAATATCAGAAGTGTTTAAGAATGAATAATAAATTATATATAACTTTTTTATTAGTGTTATGCAAAAAAATTTTAAAATCATGGTGATTATTATATAATTTTTTTTATGTTAAAATCATGGTGATAAAATTATCGAAAAATTGGATAGAAGGTTGAATAATTTTTTTTAATTTAATTTTTAAACTATAGTATTAACAAATTATATTTAGTAAATTTTTTTATTTAATTTCAATCTATTTTATAGTTGAAATTTGGTTAAGTGATAATATATAGTATCTTTTAATATGCTGCATTCAAATTCAAGCTTTTGACAATAATCAAGTGGTGGATAGAACGCTTTAATATCTGTGTGAATATATATTACTTTATTTCCTTTTTATTTTTTTCTCATTCTCTTCTCTTAACCATAGAACAAACACTATTATTGACATCAAAATTGTGAAAGATTAAGCTCCTTAAAAATATTCCTAATTATAGGATGGATAAAGATCTTAATCACAATTGGTTGGAATAAAAAATTTGAAAAAATTAGAACAATAATGCTTAAAAATTATATATATAGTATTTAAAAAAAGAATATCACTGAATGGCCATTCAAAATGTATACAATAGACTTCGTCACAGTTGGCTGGGTAAAGAGGTAAAAAAATAGAAATATTATTGCTGATGATAATTTATATGATAACACAAAAACAGTATTATTAAATGTATATCCCTTTTTACCCATGACCAAGAAAAAAAAATATTATTATTGGTCAACAATATTAATTATTGGTTAGATAAATTAAAAAAAAACTATACTTTTATATTACTTAACTTGGATTATTGGTCAAGAATAATTGAATATGATATTGGTCTAGAATCATTGAATCTCTGATATTGGTCAAAGAATGATTATTAATGGTCAACAATAATTAAATGTGATTCAACCTTATAGTTTCCATATATAATGCATGAAACTATTGTTTCAATGCAAACACATACATGAAAACATGGTGGAAAAAATGGATTTACTAAGTGGTCGCAAAGCAAATGAGATTTTTGAAGGGCAAGTTCATGTTTACAAACATATATTTGCTTACTTAGATTCTATGTGCCTTAAATGGTGCATTGAGTTAGAAATACCAACCATAATCTACAACCATGAAAAACCCATCACCCTTCATGAATTGATCTCAATTTTACAAGTTCCACCATCCAAAATTAGTGGTGTGGAACGTCTTATGCGCCACCTAAGTCACAATGGATTCTTTGATATTGTAACAATCCATGATGATGATGGTGGTGATGAAAACAAAGAAGAAAAAGAAGCATATGCTCTCACTATTGCTTCTGAGCTTCTTGTTAAAGGCACTGAATATTGTTTAACTCCAATGGCTAAGTGTTCTCTTGATCCATCTGTGTCAAGTTCTTATAACTTACTAGGAAAATGGACTTTAGAAGAAAATCTTACTTTATCTGAAATTTCCCTTGGAACAAATCTTTGGAACTTTCTTAGCAAAAACCCTTCAATTTTGACATCCTTTAATGAGTCAATGGCTAGTGACTCTCAAATGGTGAAGTTGGCATTGAAAGATCATAGTGCTGTTTTTGAAGGGTTGGAATCCATTGTAGATGTTGGTGGTGGAAATGGAACCATATCTAAGATTATTAGTGACATGTTTCCCAAATTGAAGTGCATAGTGTTTGACCTTCCACATGTTGTGGAGAATTTTTCAGGAACCAGCAGCAACAATTTGAGCTTTATTGGTGGAGACATGTTCAATTTTATACCTGAGGCTGATGCTGTTCTACTTAAGGTGTGTATAAATAAATTACAGCGTAAAGTATTATTTTTGTTCTGGCTAAATTTTAATTTGGTTTTTAATTTTAAATATTTTATTTTTGTCTCAAAAAATTTTAAACAGATTTAATATTGCCCTATCGTTAAATTTAACATTAATAATTAATAAAATGAATAATATGGATATTAATAATATTACTAATTAAATCATATTTTCTTCTATGTGTTTAAAAAACATAATCAAAACTATCTTATAATACTTTTTCTTCTTAATTTTTTTTTTTGGTGCAAAACTCCAAATCATAACAATCAATGCTTTAAATAAAAGTAAAGGAAAATTTTTTATATTAATGATTGTTGGTTGATCGATTTTACTTACATACTGAAATTAAATATTATTGGCTCTTTAATATGCAAATTATTTGTGTCAAATTTAATGGTGTGACAACATTGAACTCGCTTAAAATTTTTGTGACTGAAATCAAGCATTTAAAATTTTAGGGATGAATTTAAGATTCACTCCAAATATTATAGACCAAAATAATACTTTTTCCTAAATTATATTATTTGGTCAATCTATTATACTTGACTTGTTTTCATAGATGTTTCATTCTGTTTCAATTTTAAAATAAATGTTAATTTGGACAAAATTAAACATTAAAAGTCAATGTTTTTATATTAGACAACAAATTGTTCATATATATATATATATATATATATATATATATATATATATATAAATTCTCGTTTTTTTAAGTTAATCGTCAGTTATTTTAAAATAAATAAAGTAGTACTTATCTTTTTCAAATAGAATATCATAGAAAAATAATTTTTAATTAATTAATATTAATTAATGTTTTTGTCATAATTTTTTTAATTTTTATTTTTTGAATGATTTAGGATTTATAATTTAAAATTTGAAATTTAAGATTTATAATTTAAAATTTTAAAAAATTGGCTAATATTAAAGATGAAGAATTGATCATCAGGATTTATATTATTTGTTGGTAGAATTATTTATGGGCAAGAGAGACATTAAAGGTGAAGAAAATGGTATGATACCATTCCTAACCTTTTTGTTTTGTTTTTAATTTAGTGGATTCTACATGATTGGGATGATGAACAATGTGTAAAGATATTGAAGAAATGCAAAGATGCAATTTCAAAGAACACTAAAGGAGGAAAAGCAATTATCATAGATTTTGTGATAAATGAAAAACAAGATGAATTTGGACTTACTCAAATGAAGCTCAGAATGGATATTGCCATGACAAGTATGAATGGAAAGGAGAGAAGTGAAGAGGAATTCAAGAAGCTTTTTTTGGAAGCAGGCTTTGAGGATTATAAAATATTTCCTTTAACCGGAATGTATTCTCTTATTGTGGTTTTTTCTTAGTTTATCCTTAAGAATAATTAACGTTGAGATAACCATTAATAAGTGTCACAAAACAAAAAATGTTACGAGAGTTAGATAAATAATATAACGAAAATGTTTGGTAACAAAAAAATTTAGTCAAAAATAATCACAATTTATTTTATTTAATATCTATTAATTATTACAATAATTAATATATTAAATAAGATAAATCCTAATTTTTTATCTTTCTAGTATTACCGATATTTTTTCGTTCATACTAATAGTTTAAGATTATTTATAGTAGTTTGAACATTAACGGGGATAAAACTAAATGATATTATTTAACTTTAGTTATTTTTAGAGTTTAATGAAAATTTATAGCTAAATATTAGTACTAAAGTTACACGGTTTTTGTTTTTGTAAATATACCAAAATCACTTTTTAAGTTGTAATCCTTAACCCATTTTTTTTTTTGGTATTATGCGGGGCTGACGCTCAAAGAAAGAGAAACCTACATGCAAATTAAATAGGGTAAAGTAGCCCCTTTTTCATCATCTCTAAGAATATTTAAAATCCCAGGAGGAGGTAAGTCCCAAAAAATATAGTCAGTTTTTGAATTCATATTCAATCTAGCCAGGTAATCAGCACTTTTATTTCCTTCTCTATAAATCTGTACAAAAACTATATTCCACTCTCTTTTCATGAGTTCATTCACTTTTCTGATTATGGGGTTAGGGTGTTTCCCCAATTCCTTCCTCCCATTCAAGAGACTCATAACTGTCGCAGAATCAATCTCAGCAATAATTTTACGAAAATCCATAGTCCAAGCCAAATCTAATCCTTGTATACATTTCAAAACTCTGCATCAAACGCTGATCCTCCCCTAATTTTGTAAGTGAAACCCGCAATCCATCTTCCTTCTTCTGTCTCCGTAAGAGGCCACCACACCTACTTGCTGGAGGAGTTCTCATTGCCGACCCGTCCGTGTTCAACTTGACCCACCCATGGGGGTGGGTTCCAGCAGATGTTCCTCTTCATTTTTGCTCCTTGTTTCCTCACTTGGTAAGCTCTTTCCAAAGTCTCATGTATTTTCTTAACCTGTTTTATGATCTCATTGTGTGGTTGAGGTGGTCTTTGATATTGATGATTGTTTAATTCCTTATTCCTCCAGTGCCATAATATCCAGCATGTAGTAATGAAAATGACTTTCCAGTTCAAACCAGTGTCCGCATTCCATTGCTTCTTGAGGTTAGTTTCTATCCATTGCTCCCAATTAAGTTGAAAAAATTGAGGAATGAATTTAGTATTGATAAGTTTACACCAAATAGTTGAGGCTTTAGGAAAATTTCTAAGCACATGTAATACATCTTCAGTGTCCCCATTGCAAAGTTGACAGCTTTCATTACCCCCGAAAATTCTAGCTTTTCTCTGGTTGGTCATGATTCTTCTGTGAATGGCTGTCTATAGAAAAATTTTTGCTCTTTGTGGTCCCTTCCAACTCCAAAATTTTATCCAAGTCGAATTTTCTCATTCCGACCAATTTGATAGAGCTTTGTATGTTGCACTAATAGAGAAGTCTCCATCTTCGGAGTGTCTCCACTCTCTTCTATCATCCTCATTCTCAACTCTGGGAGGGTTAATTTTAAGAATCTTCTCTCCTATATCTTGGGGTAAATTGTTTGTAAGTTTTTCCGTGTCCCACATTCCTTTTCCATTGGTCCATTCTCACACCAAATTTTTAATGTCTACATTAGTTGGGTCACAAGCTGCTTTCATGAGAGGAGCTTCTCCTTCAATCCATTTCCTACATATTGGATGGTGCCATTATTGAACTTGGGCCAAAGTTTTGTGATTTCTTTCCAGAATTGAGAATCTGTAGTTTTTGAAGAGCTATTAGTATTTAAATTCCTCCCTTTACAATACTTGTAGGATAGAACCCGAACCCACAGTGTATTTGAATTTTCCAATGCCTGTCACATATTCTTTAAAAGGAACGCATCATCCATGGTGGTTAGATTTCTGAACCCCATCCCTCCTGCATGTTTTAGTTGACATAGAATTTTTCAGCCCACTAAGTGCATTTTCTTTTGATTATGGTCATCACCCTAAATAAAACTCTTTTGGAGCTTTTCCACCTCTTGGCAAATCTCTTTTGAAATTCTACCATATTGCATATTATAATTAAGGATGGGATTCAGCACAAGCCCTTAAGTTTGTTTGAACCCTTTTCAAGATATCTTTAAAATTTTTTTTTTCAGCTCTTTTATTAGTTATCATTGCTCCTAAATATTTTTCCAGTTTTTTTTGCTCTCTAAAATTAGTCTTGCAAAAAATTTTTCTTTTGACTGCTAATAAAGATTTAATAAATTTTTATAGAAAAAAAAATCAAACAATTGCATATTTGGATCAAGAACAATAAGCCCGCCTTATATCATAATTGTGGTCACGGATTAATTAGATACGCTCTTCGATATCATTTTTGGTCATTTTTTATTATTGTCCATCGTCATGGTGGTAATTTTTTTTGAATTTGAGTTCTATCTTTATAAAAATTGTGTTGCCACTGATGGTGATCATTTTGACTTGTAGATGACAAGCCTTTTGGATTTTTTTTTTTTTAACTTGAGCAAAGTTAAGATTGAGTTTGAGAGTGCATGTGTGTTTGTGTGTTCAGGAAGATATTGTATTTGGTAGTTGTTATTCGCAATTAATTTAAGTAATAACTTCTGAGAAGATAATTGTTCGGAACATAAAATACTAGTGAATTATTAGAATTTATTATTTTTAATTATTACATTTTTAGATATTAGTTTTTTAAGATTTGGCTAGTGAAACATATTTTTTTAAAAAATTGACCGTTGTTTTACACAAATTGAATTAGTCAAGCTTCAATTCAAAGTTCTTTGTTGCTACATGTGGTGAAATTATAAGTGGGAGATAGAGAGAGCAAGTGCATTTTATGATTAAAAATTTGATATGATTGCAAAGTGGAATATAATGAAGATGAAAATAATGATATCTCATCTCAAAGCTTCAACGTGTGCACTCATGATGTCAAATAAAGTCCCTTGTCATTTGTTAGGGTTCTCTTATTCCCTTGTGTTCTACTTTATATATATATATATATATATATATATATATATATATATATATATATATATATATATATATATATATAAAACTGGAAACCCATCCCACGAGGAACAACATTATGATGATGAGGTCAAAGACATGCATTATTTAGAGTTAAAGACAATAGAATGCTATCATATTCATCCATATCACATCTTAAGCTATTATTATTAACTCGGTATAAAAAATAAATGAATAAAAAATAAAATTTTAAAAAAAATTAACAATAATAATATAAATTTTTTATGTAATTATCCACTTAATTTTTTTGTTAATATAACAATAAATAATTTAATATATTTGTAAAAAAAATTATACTATAAATTATAAAAGTTAACTTAGTATAAAACTTAAATGAGCACAATGAATATTTAATTTTCATAAACTTTCAGTGTGAATATATATATATATATATATATATATATATATATATATATATATATATATATATATATATATATATATATATATATATATATTTTACATACGTATTATTGGAACAACAACAACAAAATTTTATTCTACTAAGTAAAATCAACTAAATAAATTAAATAACATTAGAGTCCTATTATGTATTAAAATTGCAATAAGAGACTATTTATACGTTGATATCTAGAGACCATTTTATGTATGGTCTGTCTACTTTTCATCTTTTATCTATTTTTTATATCATTCACCTTTTTAATTGAATATTCTTCAAATCTTCTTTTCACCTATTTAAATTACATGAAAAGATAAAAATTTTATCATCTTTTCAATAATAACTATTATTCTAACTTTCTCTTTTATAAACCAAATCCAACAAAATTAAATAATAAAATTTAAAATAATACTAGTTATAACTGATTTTTATTATGTTAGACTAATTTAATTAAATTTAATTAATAAAAAAAATTAAATGTGTAAGATTATTCTTCTTGGAGACTACCTTAATAAAAATACTAAAAATATTTTTTTAAAGATGTTTATATGTGTTATGTTATTATTGGATATCTTTATTAAATTGGTTGATAATTTATTTTTTAATAAATTAGAACAAAATCGATTTATTATAGTAACAATAATAAACTCAATTATCTGCATTATAATTATTAAACCCGGTTTGATTCGATCGAATTATACAATCTAAATCGAATATCTTTAAATTGTTTGATAAAAAGACAAATATATCTCAGACATTTAAATTCCTAAACATTTAAAAATACAATTAGATCCCTAAAAAAAATTGGATTTATTGTTATCGTTATAAAAAAGTTGATTTTATTCTAATTTGTTAAGAAATTAAAAAATAACCAATTTATTAACACGTCCAATAATAATACAACACGCAAGCGTCTCTACAAAAAGATATTTTACCGTCTTTATGGAAGTGTCCCCGTTCTTTTTTCCACCCCTATAAACATATACCAAACCCAACCACCAAATCAAACACCCAACAACCAAATCAAACACAACCAAACCAGAAGAGTTTGTGAATTGAAAAGCGGAAAAAGAAGAAGAGAGTGTAGTTGCAATATGGAGTTGCTAAGTGAGTGCAAGGCAAGGGAGATATTTGAAGGACAAGTTGTTGTCTACAAACACCTTTATGCATACCTAGATTCCATGTGTCTCAAATGGTGTCTGGACCTCAACATACCTGACATAATCCACAACCATGGCCAACCCATTACCCTTCATCACTTGGCCTCAACATTGCAAGTTCCGCCGTCCAAAATCGACGGCGTTCGCGGCTTCATGCGCCACCTTGCTCACAACGGATTCTTCCACATAACAAGACTACTCCATGATGATAATGAAGAAAAGGAAGCATATGCTCTCACCATTGCTTCAAAGCTTCTTGTCAAAGGAACTCAACATTGTTTAGCTCCAATGTCAAAGTGTGTTCTTGATCCCACTTTGTCAGGTGCTTACCATTTCCTTGGAAAATGGACTCTTGAAGAAAATCTTACTTTATCTGAAATTTCCCTTGGAACAAATCTTTGGGACTTTTTTAGCAAAAACCCTTCATATTTGAGTTTCTTCAATGAGTCAATGGCTAGTGACTCTCAAATGGTGAAGTTGGCATTGAAAGATCATAGTGCTGTCTTTGAAGGGTTGGAATCCATTGTAGATGTTGGTGGTGGAAATGGAACCGTATCTAAGATTATCAGTGACATATTTCCCAAATTGAATTGCATAGTGTTTGACCTTCCACATGTTGTGGAGAATTTTACAGGAAGCAACAATTTGAGCTTTGTTGGTGGAGACATGTTTCTTTCTATTCCTCATGCTCATGCTATTCTACTTAAGGTATGTTTCTGTAAATTACAAAGATTTTATCTGATTAATCGTTAAAAATATAATAATTCCGCGGCAGCGTCGACATGGTCTTCTGGAGGGGATTGCAACGGCGCAGGTGAGGTTATAGAGGGAGACCGGAGATTAAGAGAATATAACGATATTAGGAGTAACCATTTAAATAGTGTGAATAAGTTTAATTACTAATCTTAATTTTTAAAATTTTAAAATTTGATAATTAGATAATTAATTAAAAATTTAATTTTTTATTATAATGTACTTTTTTTTAAATAATTATTCACATTATTTATATTTGTCATTGTTTTCTTATATTTTTTAAAGTATAATTATTTATATATAAGATTTTTTAATTAATTTAAGCTTTTTGAATAAGTGATGTATTATGATATTGTATTAAAATTCTATTTTATGACTTATTTTGGTACATAATAATAAATGGTGATACAATAATTTAAAATTTTAAAATGACAAAGCATATGGTGTCAACATGTCATGTTTATAAAAAAAATTAAAATAGATAATTTTTAAATTTTACTCGATTAAAATAAAAAAATTATAAAAGTCAAAACTAAAAAACAAATATTTTAATTACACTGTAAACATATCTAAACATTTCTATATTTTGAATTAAACAGAATTGATCACTAAATAATAAACATTAATTTTTTTATGTAAAACTTCACTCATCTATATTGATAATCTTTTTAAGAAAAGAAAATAATTAGCGTACTTGCTTGTTGATAAATTGGATTACTCTTGGAAAAGGCAATTAATATTGTTAACTTTTTTTGCTTTGTTTTGTTTTTGCAGTGGATTTTACATGATTGGGATGATGAACATTGTGTAAAAATATTAAAAAAATGTAATGATGCAATTTTAAATAATGTTAAAGGAGGAAAAGTAATTATCATAGATACTGTGATAAATGAAAACCATGAAGAGCATGAACTTACTCAATTGAAGCTCAAGATGGATATTATGATGACACATGTGAATGGAAAGGAGAGAAGCCAAGAAGAATTGGAGAAATTATTTTTGGAAGCAGGTTTTCAAAATTATAAAATATCCCCTTTAACTGGAATATATTCTCTTATTGAGGTCTATCCTTAAGAATTGTTATTGGTTGTTACAATCTGTTTAATAACTAATTTGCTCTTTAAGCAGCAAATTAATTTCAATGCAAATTTCTTTATGATTCAGTTTACAATTGTCTAGCTATTATTATACTACAAAAAACATCATTTTTAGTGGCCATTTATTTTGTTTTTAGCAACAATAAAAATAATCGCTAATACATTTACCGACAATTAGATATTAATTGTCTTATGCTTTGTCAGTTGTCACTAAAAAATTTTAGTGGCAATTATAACATTTATCAGTAATGACCTTTTTAATGACCGCAAAAAATATATAATTTTTAGCGATAATTTTTTAACAATTTATATGGCCACCAAAAGTAATTCTAAGATTGTAATATTATTCACTTTTAATGGTCATTACTATTGCCGCCAAAACCTATTTTACTGACAATTTATATGACTACTAAAAATAATTTTAAATTTATAATATTATTTACTTTTAGTTGTCATTACTATTACCACTAAAATCTTAAGATTTTTTTAATTATATTCCCTCTTTTAAAAATAACTTATAATTTTTCTAAAATTTTAAATTATTTTTATCAACAATTATTATTAATAATTATTAATTATTCCCACGGCAGTTCTGTATGTGTATTTCGTTGTGTTTTCAAGTTTGACTTTGTGTCCTACATTTATTAAGTTTTGATTATGTAAACAAATATACTCTTTTTTTATTTTATAATAATTATTGTCACAAACAAAAAATACACGTACTAAGAAAAAGAAATTATGTTAGCACACAAAATTATCCTTATAGTAGTTTCCACTTACAGAGTTAATATTATTTATACTCTTTTGTAATGTTATATAATTATTAATAAGAGTAAAAATAGAGAGAAAATACATTACTATTATAAAATATATATACGTGTTGGAAGCATTGTTCCTGAGACTTAACTTTCAACTCCTCAACAAAATTTTAAGTCAAGAAACGGTTATATACTTTTTCTGAAATTAACAAGTGGGATTTGGTATTTAAACGAGTAATTATTAAAAGAGGAAATATGTAAGTGTATTTAAATAAGTAATTAACAAAATACTTTTAGAATATTCACTTATTTTACATAATATAATTCATTCTAATATCCTATGTTATTTATTAAAACGAATATTCTAAGCACTATTTTTGATAGGATAAAGAGTCAAAGATTTAAAAAATGAAGTTTCTCTTTCAGTAAAATTTATCATCACTTAAAAAAAGAAGGATAAATATTTTGAGACGTATCTCCGTTGGCCAATAAATTGCTGCATGCACAAGGCGGGATTCGAACCCTCGGCACTTGTTTAAGCAGATTAGTGAACTAACCACTAAACCAACCCAACTTAGTTGTCTCATATGACTTTACGTAAGTTTTGAGCTTTTTTTTTTGGGCTTGACCAAGATGATCTATTCATTTTGGATCATAGTTTTAATCTTTTGGCTAGAGTATGAACAAATAAGAAACAAATAAAATTGGACTATAAAATGTAATACTAAAAAAAAAAAAATTTGGACTATAAATTTTGGAATTGCTTCGATCATGCTTAAACCTAATTGTATAGCATGGCAAAGCAAAATACATGGTCTAAAAAAGTGATTTGTCTGGCATTAACTTTAGAAAAAGAGTTTAGGAATATTTTTGAATTACAACGTATGTCCCTTTCCTCTATTCTAAATGGTTTTTGAAATCTCCCATCCATTGGTATTTTTAAGATTAATTGTGATGCTAGTTATTTTGGTTCGGATGATAGTGTTGGTTTTGCTTGTGTTATTAGAGATTGTAATGGGAGCTGGCAAAGGGGGTGTTTGGGAATGATTGAGAGTAATAGTATTCTTCAAGGAGAATTGTTTGCTATTTGGAGAGGATATCTTTTAGCTTGGGATGTAGGTCAACGAGATGTTATTTGTGAGACGGATTGTGTGGAAGCATTTAATCTTGTTACTCAAGATGGTTTTGGGTTTATTGATCCATTGGTGCTCAAAATAAGAGATATCATGCATTGGAATTGGCGTGTTGACTTTCGTTTGATTATGAGAGATGCAAATACGGTGGCAGATACGATGGCAAAGATGGCGATGAAGTTACAACTTTCGCATGTGGAGCTTCTTTCACCTTGGGAGGAGTTTAAAAGTAGTCTTAAATAGGACTACCCCTCTATTTAAACAGTTCCTTATTTTATTTGTTTTGTTTTTTTTTGTTTAATTTATTTCAGTCACCAAAAAATCTAATTGTATAGCGGTGCAAAGCAAAATACATGGTCGTAATAGTAAATTACCTAGTATTAAAATTTTTGGTTCCTGAAATATAAAAAATAATTATAATAATAATTATTTAAAAATATAAAATAAAATATTAGAATTATTGACAAATTTCAATATAAATAATTATAACTATTAATTACGTATGATTAATTATATAAGATTTTTCTTAAAAAATGACTGAAAAAAAAATACATAAACTGATATTAAAATGTATTACATTAGCATATTTAGCGTTAGAATTACGATGTTGAAAAAACTAAATATTAGAGAAAGATTAGGAAAGGTTGGATATCATTCAAAGGGAGGAATTAAAAGTGTTTATAGAAGCTTCGTGAGTTTAAAAAATTACTTAAGGTGAGAATACAATTCAGTTATAAAATAATATAATTATTAAAAGAAACTTCCAAAGTTCTCGATGAACTTTAGTCTTCCCTCTAAATTTATGTATTTATTTTTCTTTACTTCTTTAATCTAGCTAAGTTTAAAGTTTGAGCAACCACGAGAAGTTAGGTGAATAACAACAAAAACTTCATATGTATTCTTCTTTTTTTGTGATGTTTTTCATTACACTCTCTGCTTCCACAATTCACAATTAGCCATCATTATCCGCCATCTCATAAACCAGCTTATTGCACCCCTACCACATATTTAGTTTTGATTTTAATAATTATTAATAATCATACACTCATCATGTATATATATAGTTATTCATTTTTATTTTCTATTATATGGTTTTTATTTTTTCAACACAAGATTAAATAAAATTAAAGCAACCCTCACCAATAAAAAAATAAATCAACATCACAAATATGAAAAAAGTGGTGGAAAATTTTCAAAAATAAATTTAAACTCAATAGCTTATTATGTAAACTCTTGTGAGAAGTTTCTTATGTGATTCTATATTTCTATTGAACTCTGATATGTAGAAAACTGAATATATAAAAGTTAAATTATTATCCACAATTGTTAAGAGATATTTTTGCTAAGAAAAATATAAAAAATTAACTTTTAATAACTTAATATTAATTTTTTTAATTTAAAAAAGTTTAATTTTATAAAAAAATTAAAATTTAAAATTAAAATTTTATAATTTAATATCTAAAAATTTAAAATAAATAAAATAATTTTTAAAAATTAAAGCTGAAACAATTTGGTCTCTATCTCTAGTGTTACTCCTTTATAATTCTTAAATGAAATAGCAATATGATTAACAATGTCGACGTGGCAAGAATTCATTGGGTGAGCACGGTGTGGTTGTTCGCACTGTATAACTGTACCACACAGTAATCTCTTGAATTTTGTTGTTCCCTTTGTCAAATAGTGACAAAGTAAATCAAACACAACTAGAGAGAGAAACAGATAGAGAGAGAGAGTCTAACATGAACCTAGTTTGATTGTTCCTTACACATGTTCATGTCAGAAATTCAGAATCTATGTTCTCTTGCAACTGTTCTCTTCATCATCAACAGGAACTGCATCATTCCCGAATCTGAGGTAAATACACCTTGCTATTCTCTGCTGATTCCTTCAAAATAAAAAATAAAAAATTTTATTTTTGTTGAATTTATGTATATTTTCATCTGGGTCTCTGGGGCATGTAAATATTCATCGTTTTGACTATTGATGAAGGTTTTGGATCTTGATCTGGGATAACATTTCTGGGATTGCTTCGGAATTTTGAACTCTGGGGTTAGCACTGATTTGAAATTGAAACCGTATCTGTATATATTTTAGTCGTTGTGATGCTGGAACAGTAATCTGAATCTGGAATCTTGTTTGATTTGGGGGTATTGGGGTTTTTAGGGATTTCAAGGAATTGGAGTAATATGGCTTGTATTGAGCATTCTTCTGAAGCAGGTTCTGGTGAGTGTAGTGGTCAATTAGTAGAAAATGGAGGTTTTTATGGAGATGGGAGATGCTATAAGCAAGCTTCCCCTCCAAGGTGTGGTGGTGGGTCAAGGAATACTAGTCCTATCGGTCGCGCCGGCTCGAGGAACACTAGCCCTTCGCGGCAGAAGGTTGTTAAGACGAAACCAAGGGGTTTGGATGAAGAAACACTTGCTACATTTGGTAAAGCAGTGCATGCTGATGTGCTGATGGAGGATAGTATTTGGGCAATGCTGCCTGAGGACTTATTGCACGAGATCTTAGCTAGGGTTCCCCCATTTCTGATTTTCCGGCTTCGTTCGGTGTGTAAACGGTGGAATTCACTGCTTCAAGACAGTAGTTTTCTGAAATTCCATTCAAGTGTTCCATCCCACGGGCCTTGTCTTCTCACATTTTGGAAGAACTCACAGATCCCTCAATGTTCAGTCTTTAGCTTGCCCTTGAAAACTTGGTACCGAATACCTTTTACATTTTTGCCGCAGTGGGCGTTCTGGTTGGTTGGTTCTTCCGGTGGTCTCGTGTGCTTTTCAGGGCATGATGGGCTGACATTTAAAACTTTGGTTTGCAATCCCCTCACACAAGCTTGGAGAGTGTTGCCGAGCATGCATTACAATCAGCAAAGGCAACTGATAATGGTTGTTGATCGGATGGATCGATCATTTAAAGTTATAGCCACAAGTGATATATATGGTGACAAGTCATTGCCAACTGAAGTTTATGATTCGAAGGCAGACAGTTGGTCAGTTCATCAGATAATGCCTGCAGTTAATCTCTGCTCGTCGAAGATGGCCTATTGCGACTCCAGATTGTACTTGGAAACCCTTTCGCCACTTGGTTTGATGATGTATAGACTAGATACGGGATGCTGGGAACATATTCCAGCTAAATTTCCACGATCGTTATTAGATGGATATTTGGTTGCCGGTACCCAGAAGCGTCTTTTTCTTGTCGGAAGGATTGGCCTTTATAGTACCCTACAGAGTATGAGAATTTGGGAGTTGGATCATGTCAAAATTACATGGGTGGAGATCAACAGGATGCCCCCCAAGTATTTTCGTGCTTTGTTGAGACTATCAGCTGAGAGATTCGAATGTTTTGGCCAGGACAATTTAATCTGCTTCACATCTTGGAACCAAGGGAAGGGTCTTCTCTTTGATGTCGATAAAAAGATCTGGTCTTGGATTGGTGGGTGTGCTCTTCAGTCATATAACAATCAAGTATGTTTCTACAAGCCAAGGTTTGATGCGTCGATATACTAAACTAAAGTCTTGTGGCAGAGGTTTACCAGAGATCATTTTGTCGATGCATTTTTTGCCATGACATTCTCTCTAACTGTTGATAGCGATATTCACCACAACGGATTGATTTGTTTATCAGTTACATATCTTACATCTAAAAGCATGCCCTTGTCCATATGTGCAGCTCGTTATAAGCTTTTTGAATGGAATCAAAAGTGAAGCACCTTTATGGAGATACTGACACAATGTGACTAAGATCTGGTGTTGATGCACACAGCTGGAGGAATGTTTATAAATTTCCAGACAAGGGTATTGATACATGTACGGCGATGACTTTTGGGTCACAATTTTATGAAGGTATTCTCTTCCGCGATGATGATTACTGCTTGAAAGTCTGGATATCGAAATCATGCTTCTTAATCTGTTAACTGCTTCCATGCATGCTGGCTTACCGGTGTAATATAACTGTTTCGAAGCTTCTCTTGAACGGTAACATTGTGTAACTTTCTCATGTAAATGAATTATCCTCAACTTGTTTTTTCCTTTCCCCTGATTCAGAACATGATTTACTTTGTAATTCTGGGAAATTGATCCTGACCAAATTATAGAAATTGGCTTAACTGAGTTGTTATTTTGTATACTAGTTATATAGTATCTGCTGTAAACAAAAAAATTGTTCAAAAGTATAGAGAAGATAGTCAAATGGAATGTGGGAGCTACTGTTTCTTGCTTCCATTCTTTTGCAATCTCTTCTCAGTACTCAGTAGTGTTCTGTGCCAAATTTGATCAAGGAGAAAGGTATGGAATTATCACTCCACCATTTGTGAAATTGTTGATTCATAGGGAAGAATATGTGATCTAGCTTCCCAAGTTTGATAAGAGCTTTGTGAAAGCAGATACATTTTTCACACACTTTTGCTCTTTCCTAATTTGTTACTATTAATTATTGTTGGTGGTGGTTTGGTCAGCACCATCAGCACCATGTTTTGTTTCCTATGTTTGCATTCCAATCATATAGTTCATAAATTGGAAATGGTTAGATCTCACTGTCATAACTTGATTAACCATTAACCTTTGACATTTCTACATCTGGCCTAGTGTTCATTGCATTTGGAGAAACACAATGCATGATGTGATTTCAGGAAGTTGAGGTTTCAGTGATTATGCATTGTAGACATTAATCATACATTGGTTTTAACTTCCCTGCTTATGTTTGAGGCATTCTGTGGTTTCCACATTATGCAAAAGGAAAATAAACAGATATGTGCATGTGAATTTGTCTGATATATATATTTTTCATACACTAATAGTGTATTGCCACGTCAGCATAAGTAACTAATTATTTAGTTGCTTTGACTTGTTTGGAATGGCCCTCAATCATAGAATATATAACTTGGAGCTATACTTGTCAGGAGTACTATACTGATAATTGAATCGGTCATACTATTAGATTACTAGGTTATTGGTTTAATTAGTAAATTACAGGTTGAACTAGTTAACTTGATTATAATTAAATAATTATATACAATTTAATTTTACTTTCTCATTTTCATAATAAATGTCTTTTTTTTCAGTTTTATTTTGTATTAAATTAACTATTATTTTTAAATTTTAATAATATATCAATTAGTTTATTTTTAATATACTCTTTAAGTATTTATATAATATATTTAATAAAAAAGTATCATATATAGTAAATAACAATTTTTTTAGTTTGACTGGATTTTATCAATTTGATCCGAATTATTTATTTTGACTTTCCAATAAGTATATATCTCCTTGGCCAATCTATCATCTCAAAAACTCTCTTTTCATATACGTGGAATTGACTGCTATATATTACTTGAGTCATTCTTAAATATTTTAACTTTTTAAGAGTAAACAAAAGGATTTATTCTCTCTAATAAATTTGTCATATATACTAAAATGGTTTGATTATAAATACTTATTAATGATATATCATTCAACTAATAGATAAGTACCTACAAGAGATAATTTATATGAGAGTACCAAAGAATTTTTCATATTACTTAGAAAAGTACGAATCAAGTTCCAGAACCTAATCAAGTCCAGACAAAAAAAAATAAAAAAAGAAAGTTCCAGAACCTAACCATTTGTACCAACATCAATCTGCTTGTTTGAATTTTGTTTACCTCTGAAACGTTTATTAGGCTACCATTGTTTTTTATAATAGAATAAGATAAAATACTAAAAGTAAGACATAAAAAATAAAAATATAAAATTTAGTATTTTTTTATTCTATTTAGTAATAAAGTAGAATAAATTATGAAAATATAATTTATTTTTATTTTTTTTATTCAAAAATTTTAAAAAAATATATAATAATAAAAAATATAATTATAAAAAATTAATAATAATAATAATAAAATAAATTGTATATATAAAATATACTAATTTAATATCTCTGAATATAATGTCTTTATTTATATTTTATCTGTTAAATGCAATTTTATATTTATGTGTCTTTGTTTAAGTATCCCATCTCTATAAATAAATACAGCCATACATACCCTAATATTTAAATAATGTACTTTTAGCCATAATATAAAGGTTATCACAATAAGAGTAAGGTGAAATACTCAATCTTTTTCCTTCATTGGTATATTTCTTTTGATAACTTTCTTGGATCTAATTTATCATGTACCTTTTTTCTTGTAATATTGTACCCTTTTTTTTTAAATTACGTAACAATTCACTTTTCATTTTTCAACATGTTTTAAATTATTCTGAATTGAGGGCAATATAATATTGTGAGATATATTGATAGCATAGTAGAATGAATTATATGATGGAAAATTTAAGGATGTGTTTAGTTTATATTTTTATTTCAATGTGATTTTGCAAAGAAAAAAGAAAAAGTAACAAAATTAATAAAATTCTATTTTTTACTCTTACCTTTTGTTTTTTCTTTTTTGACAAAAATCTAAAAATAAAAAACACAATGCAAAGATGGTCAAAAAATGTTTACGATAACAGTCATTTTTAATGGTAGAAACTCAAATGTAGTTAATTTCATGTGAAATTTATAACTAAAAGTCATTAGATAATAATTTACTCAAACGGTCAAATTAGTGATGGAGCTTGAAAAATTTTTTTAGAGAGGCCAAAAATTTTAATAAAAAATTATATAATAATATTTATATTAAAATAAAATTTATTAATATAATTATTTTATTTTTAATATGTAAGATTATATATGGTTAAAATTAACAAAAAATAATTATGATTTTGATTAATAAAAAAATTTATTTAGATTAATAAGTCAATTTGATTTTAAATAAAAAATCAATTTAAAAAAATCAGTTTTTACATGAAAAAATTAATTTTTGCATATAAAAATCTTTTTTTTATTTAGAAAACTAATTTTTTATCTAAAAACTGATTTTTCTTTTTAAGAAATTAATTTTTTATTTAAATTATATAAAATTAATTATAACTTATAAATTATTTTTTAACATTTTAAAAAATTAATTTTACTTTTGATAATATTTATTTCTCAAAAGTCTCAAGATTAATTATTATTATTATTATTTTTATTACAAATTAAATAATATAATACAACAAAACAAAGTTTTAAATTTCTAATAAAATAAAAATATCAAAATTTATTAATGTAAATAGTGTTATACTATAATGGTATTAAATTTGTAAAGTTGATTTAAAAATAAAATAATAACTTTTTATTAATAACTGATATTACTATTAGTTATATTATAATTTTTATTATTCTAAAAATAAAATAATGTATGAAACTATATGAGAAGCTAAATATAATTTAGTGTTAATTTTATAATGATATTTAATTTGTAACTTTAATTTAAAGATATGTCACTTGTTGATTTAAAGATATGTTATTTATTATGTCAAATAAGATAGAATAAAAAATTTAAAATAATGGTAAAAATGGACATAAAATTCAGATACATAAATTAAAAGTAAATCAATTTAATCAAACAAGTTAATTTTATTTTCTTTAAAATAGAATTACTAATATTTTTACAAAAACTTTGGGACCATGACCCAGCCCCTTGTCCATACAAAACTCTGTCACATCAAATCATTAATAATTCTTAGTTATCAATTTCATATAAAAATTAAGAATAAAACTCAAAATAGCTTCTGACAATTATCTCGAAAGATAAGGAGACTCTTAACAAAAAAAATCCAATTCGGCCCCTGACAATTACCTCGAAAGGACAACGAGATTCTTGTGCCAACAAAATCCAAGTTTTTTTTTTACACAGGAGCTAATCAGTCCCAAAAAAAAATATCAAAGACTGAATTGAATGTTTTTTTTTATAACCTCGTTGTCCTTTTGAAGTAATTGTGAGAGGTCGGATGGGCATTCACTCTAAAATTAACTACTACAATTATCATTTTTAATTCTTGGAAGGACTACACTACACTGCTGTCAGAATTTGAGTCAATAGATTAGTCAACAAGAGATTTTCATTCGATCTTGCCTTTGGGACCTTTCAAGAGATATTATATTTACAATAATCACAGTTTTAAAATTATGCAACTATAACAAAATAATATTAAAAATAAAGAAAAATAATAATAAATTGTTGTCTATACAAGGGGAATCTTTTCTTGGGTTATTAATTACCACAAGTTTTGGTGGCAATTTAGCAAAGCACGTGCGTATGTTCTTAAAAGCCAAACAGATTTTCATTTCTTTGAAAATTGGACTGTATACTTTTTAGTATTTAGTTTTTAACTTTTTACATTGTAGCTGGTTCACATTTCACACTAGTAAATTTCTGCATGCCACCATTCCTCAAAAGCACCACTTCCGTACGTACATGCGTTACAGATTTCATTTGACCATGGTTTTCTCCACAACAAAAATCACCTAATTATATACTATGTACTTCCATTTATAGTAATTTTTTAACTTAATACATTCATAATAAAATCCTTCTATATATGTTTAAAGGGATTAATTAGAGAAATAACCTTTGTAGCCAATATTAATATTTTTTTAAATTTTAAAATTTTTAATCTTAAATTCTAAATTTTCAAAAAAAAATTACAAAAATAATTTTACAATAAAAAATTAATGACCAATCTGATTAATTTAAAATGAATTTTTTATGTTTATTTATGCTTAATAATATGTAGAATTTTAATTGGAAGGGCACATAGAAGTAGATGGATTAGTGAGAATTATATATTTATGGAAAAAATTCTCTAAATGGGAAAAATTTTTAAATGATAAAATAAAAAATTAATCAGTATTGAATTTTAATTTAAAGGTATTTAGACTCTTATTTATTTACTTTACTAACTTATTCATTTTAGAAGAGATTAATCTATATTTTATATATGACTAGCTTAACATACAAATTTTATAGTTAATAGAAAAATTAAAATCACTCTTAATTTTTGTCCATTTAGTAAATCCTACAATCAGGACAGGGTTTAGTTCAGACAAAGGTCATAATTTCAATTTGTTACCAAAAAATAAAAAATAATTCAATTTGTTCAAATATTTTATTATGACTTAAAATACTCAGGTTTGTTACAAAAAAAAAAAAAACACTCAGATTTATTAGCAGCTTCTCTATTTACATTTTGTAATTTTTTATTTAACAATCAACTTTTTTAATTGATAGATTGATTCGTCTGATATTAATTTTTTCGGTTTCTACAATTACTACGGAGTGATCATTTTCAACATGAAAATAATGAAAAAAATTGAAAAAGAAATTGCTAAAAAATTTAATTATGATTCAATTATTGAAAATTTTAAACCACTAAAAATTCAAAAAAATATTATTATAAACTGTTTTATATTTTTTATTTATAAAATTATTTATTTATTATCTTATTAATAACACATTTAAAAAATAATTATATTTATAAATTTTATTTTAATATAAATATTATTATTAAATTTTAATGTTAAATTTTTAACTCCTCCAAAATTTTGTAGTTCCGCCACTGCCTACAATACTATGAAGAATTGATATTTTTGCTAATGGATGAATAACCAAAAAAAAAAGTTTGTATAATTAGCCATATTGCTTATAATGCATAGTGTCGGTGAAATATGTATATTTTGCATGTAGAGCCTTTTTCCTTAATGCAAAAGCAAACCGACCTAATGGTTTTGGTTATTATTAGGAGTGGCATTACACTATTCTCAAAAAGAGGGCACTAGCACCAACTTGGAGATCACGCCCTCGTGTTCTTAATTAAGCAAGCAAGTCCATCCAACACAAGTTTTGGTATGTTGTTTAATGTGCTAAAATTAATTAAAAGGCTACATATATATTATTCCGCAAGTCCATGCATATTGGAGTAATCAATTGCCCACCACGTCTTTCAAAGGCTCTTAGTTTGATACTCTCATGCCGCTTTGGGACTTTTGTTTGTCTTGCAATTCCTTTACTTTATATATATATATATATATATAATAGTTTCAATTTAAAAAAAAAATATCTATAATATGATATCAGAATTTTTTTATAATTTAATTGTTTAAAATTTAATTCTTATTTGACCCCAAAAAATAAATTTTAACATAAGAAGTCAATAAAAAATATATAAAAAAACATATTAAAAATATTATTATTCGTGTACTTTTTCCTATATATACATATAAAAGCTCAAAAATGGTCTCATGATATACATCTTCCAAAACAACTTTAATTTTTTGGCTAGGCAAAATATGTGTGATAAAATTATTTATCTTAAAAATTTTAATTATTTAAAAAATATATAAATAATTATATTTTTAATATATTTTATTAAGTAAGCGTTTATTATTTTCATTTGCATAAAATTTGCCAAGTTTTTTCTTTTTTTTTTATCTATTTATTTTGAAAGTTAGTAAAAATTAAATTCTAGAATTTATTTATCTTGTCTGAATACCATGAATCCAATTATCTGTCTCGTTACACAGTATCAAATTGAGAGCCATTCATGAGATTGTTATTTCTATTTCGACACTGTGTAACCAGACAGGTAATTGCTCACACACATTGTAACTCAGCTGCAAAAGTCATGGCCCTGTCACTTTCAAATCCCTTATTGATCCAAATAAAGAAATCCTGATCAAAATAGAATCGTGTGTCAATAAAATCTAACCACGCCAGACTTCCTCTGCTTTAAGATAATCTATGAATAAAGCATTCTTGATGAGATGAACATTGTTAGCAAATGTCAGAGCTTATTATATAACGACGGTATCGCATATCAGTGGTTGGTACTTGGTAGTATTTTGTCCCAACTTACACTAAAAAAGGTAAAAAAAAAAAAGTCAAAATTATTGGTGGAATTGTCAAAAAAATTCGACCATCAAATTTACAGGCAGATATAACTGACAGTATAAACGTTATCGGTAATATTTTATCGACGGATTTTAGGATTTTGATATTAATTATTGTTAGAAATTTCTAACGATAACTATGTGCAAAATGGCCAATTTGATTTGATATTATCGTCAAATTTTTTTGACCATAACGTTGACGTCATTTTTGAATATTTTTTTGCCCTAATTATCATAAGATAATTCCTTATAAAATTCCGACAATAATATTATTTAATAAAATAATTTTTTCAAATAAATATGTCATTGGATTTATTTCCCACAAAATCCGACGATAATTTTTGTTTAATAAAAAAATATATTTAATTTGTTTAACCGCGATCATTATAATTATAATCTAATTAAAACTAGATAAAAATAAATAACAACTAAATATTTTACTAAAATAGAAAACTACAATATAATAAAATAATTTTGTCAATGTAATAATAGATAGTGATGTGTGGAGGCAGTGTTACCACTCCAAACAATTTGCCACGCGAGTTTGTCGATATCATTGCAAGTGAAAAAAAAAAGATTCTATATATTGTAATAGAAGTGATGACTGATTTTTATTCCACATGATAAATAGAGCAGACAATGTTATACTTCTATAATAAGATTAGTCACAATTGCTGAAAAGCCAAATTCCAGCCATATTTGTTTTAAGAAATCCCAATGAATTCTATTATACATTTTTTTAAGTTAATCTTATATATTTGGTCTTTTTTATGAAGTACATAATTTCCTAAACAAGAATGATGTTATTTAACAACTCCTCTCCGACATGAATCGCCCTTGAAAAGGTCCAATAATATTATATGGTCTCATGATGTTTTGATTAAACATAAAATAATCTTAATAATTAAAATGGTGGCACAACAATAACAAACAAATGAGATTTTGAAGAACACTCATTTTGTCTTATCTGATGTTTATTATTCTTCAAGTCGATTTGTAGTGCACGAAAATGTGTTTAATTAATATCTGACAACGGTCTAATTAATCTGAAATAACCATTTTGTCTCATACACAAAAAAAAACCACTTTGTCTCAACTCAATCATCTTTCCAAAGATACATAGACGACGGTGGTGGTGGTCCTGTTCCACTTCATTATTCAACGTGTCAGAATATACATATGGTGTTTAATTATTAACGGTCTGTATCGTAAACATGCATGAAAATATAGAGATTAAGTACACCCACATAATAAAGTTTTAGTCAATGAAATGTAATAAAAATTAGTTGATTATTCCATTTATTTTGTTTAAAGAAGATTGTCATACTTTAACTCAGAATTTAATTAAATAAAAAGAGATGTATTAATTATTATATTTTTAATATATTTTTTTAAATAAATTTTTTTAACTGAAACTTTTTTTTAATTGGAATAATAAGTTCGAATTTCAAATTTTAGATCATACAAACTTTATTATTATATTATGAAATTATTTATTTTAAAAATTTAAGTTAATAAAAAATATATAAATAATTATAATTTTAATAAAAATTACTTTATGTTTGTTCTTTCATTACCATTTACCTCTGATCTTATCTATTCCTTGTATTATTTATTTATTTTACATTCTTAAGTCAATAATATTCTTAAACTCATATATATATATATATATATATATAACTCCGCCTATGTTACACTTGCGGTACATAGCCGGTCCCAAACCCGGATAAAGGAGGAGGGTTGTGTTAGGTCTTCGGTAACCAACATAAAAATATAGCCGAACCCCCATGACATGAATCAAAGACATTATTGCGCTAAAGCTAGGTCGTTGCCCGGAAGCAACGCGCCGTATGGCTCGAGTACGGTGTCGAAGCAAGAGCCGCTGCATCGGTGCCCGGATGTAGTGTTAAATGAGCAAGGGTTCTCGCGTTTTCGTGAACGGACGAGAGTAAATAAGCTAGTTCACAAAGGAAAAGGTAAAGGTCGAAGCGACAGAAGGTTGAGATTTGGGACATGGAACATAGGCACTCTAACAGGAAAGTCCATGGAGGTGGTAGACACATGACAAGGAGGAAGATTAACATTATGTGCCTACAAGAAACGAAATGGGTTGGTGCAAAGGCTAGGGAGTTGGATACTTCTGGTTTCAAACTTTGGTATACAGGAAAGGTGAAGAATAGGAATGGGGTTGGAATAATTGTGGATAAGCAGTGGAAGAAGGACGTAGTGGATGTCAAGAGGGTGGGAGATCGGATCATCTCTATCAAACTTGTGGTAGAGGGAGGTGCTTTCCATGTGATTAGCGCCTATGCACCGCAAGTGGGTTCGGACGAACAACACAAGATAAGGTTTTGGGAGGATCTAGAGAGTTTGGTTCAAGGCATACCTTTGGGAGATAAGATTTTCTTAGGAGGAGATTTAAATGGTCATGTTGGGAGAGAAGTGACTGGATATAGGAGTATTCACGGAGGCCATGGTTTCGGGGTGATCAATGCCGAGGGTAAAACTATTTTGGACTTTTCCTCAACTTTTGATCTTCTCATCACAAATACATGTTTTAAAAAGAGAGACGAACATCTTATAACCTATAAGAGTGGCATGACAAGCTCTCAAATCGACTTCTTCTTGTTGAGGAGAGTCGATCGAAAATTTTGCATTAACTGTAAAATTATCCCGGGAGAGAGTTTGACAACACAACATAGGGTGCTCGTCATGGATTTTCCCGTTGAGCAAAAGTTGAGGAAAAGACATCATACGAAGAACCCAAGGACGAGGTGGTGGCGGATGAAAGGTGAGGAACAAAAAAGTTTCCTAAGACGGGTAGGAGAAGAGGCAAAGTGGGATGGGAATGGAAGCGCGGAAGAGATGTGGAGGAAGATGGCAGAAGTTATTAGAAGAACAGCAAAAGAAAGTTTTGGTGAATCTAAAGGAATAGGACCAAGAGACAAGGAGTCCTGATGGTGGAATACGAGTATACAAGAAAAGATAAAGATAAAAAGGGAATGCTTTAAAGAGTGGTCTTTATGCCGCAACGCAGATAACTGGAAAAAATATAAGGCGGCTAAGAAAGAGACAAAAGTGGCTGTAAGTGAAGTAAGAACAAGAGCATATGAGGGTCTCTACCAGTCTTTGGGCACGAAAGAAGGAGAAAAAGGTATATATAGAATCGCAAAGAGTCGGAAAAGAAGAACGAGAGATTTGGATCAGGTTAAGTGCATAAAGGATAAGGATGGAGAGGTGTTGGCTCAAGAGGAGAAGATTAATGAAAGGTGGAAGAGCTACTTCTACGAGTTATTTAATGAGGGACAGAAGACTCTTCCGAGCCTTGGTCGATTATGCACAAGGGAAGAAGATCAAAACTTTGACTACTATCGAAGGATTCGAGACTTCGAGGTAAAAGAGGCTCTAAAGCAGATGAAAAATGGCAGGGCAGTAGGACCTGATAATATCCCGATTGAGGTTTGGAAGGGTCTTGGAGGAAAAGGCATCAACTGGTTAACCAAACTTTTTAATGAGATTTTAAGGTCAAAGAAGATGCCTGATGAGTGGAGAAAGAGCACCTTGGTACCTATCTACAAGAATAAGGGGGATATACAAAGTTGCGGAAACTATAGAAGGATTAAGCTTATGAGTCATACTATGAAGTTATGGGAAAGGGTGATAGAACGGAGGTTGAGAAAAGAGACACAAGTAACAGAGAACCAATTTGGATTTATGCCAGGCAGATCTACCACTGAAGCGATATACCTATTAAGAAGGATGATGGAGAGGTATCGTAGTAATAAAAGGGATCTGCACATGGTGTTTATTGATTTGGAAAAAGCGTATAATAGGGTACCAAGGGAGGTCTTATGGAAGGTTTTAGAAAAGAGGAGAGTAAGGATCGCATATATTCGGGCAATTAAAGACATGTATGATGGGGCCACAACTAGTGTGAAGACTCAAGGTGGTGTGACAGAGGAATTCCCTATTGGTATAGGATTACACCAGGGATCATCCTTAAGTCCATACCTTTTCACATTAGTTTTGGAAGTACTCACAGAGCACATCCAAGAGCCTGTGCCATGGTGCATGCTTTTTGCCGATGATATCGTCCTTATGGGAGAGTTAAGGGAAGACCTAAATAAGAAGTTGGAGTTATGGAGAGAAGCTCTAGAAGTGTATGGTCTGCGCATAAGCCGTAACAAGACAGAATATATGGAATGTAAGTTTAGTCTGAGAAGGAAAAACTCCAATATAGAGGTGAAGATTGGAGAAAACATCCTACGAAAAGTTAAAAGTTTTAAGTATCTTGGGTGCATCATACAGGATAATGGAGAGATTGAACAGGATGTAAATCATAGGATCCAAGCAGGTTGGTCAAAATGGCGGAGTGCATCTGGTTTTATATGCGACAAAAAAGTGCCTTTAAAACTTAAAGGTAAATTCTATCGCACCGCTATAAGACCGGCTATGCTGTATGGTACGGAGTGTTGGGCGGCTAAAGGGGAGCACGAACATAAGCTGAGTGTGGCAGAGATGAAGATGTTGAGATGGATGAGTGGTCATACGCGATTGGATAAAATAAGGAATGAAGATATAAGGGAGAGAGTTGGAGTAGCACCCATTGTGGAAAAGATGGTTGAATCGCGTCTCAGGTGGTTTGGACACGTGGAAAGAAGACCGATAAAACATCCGGTGAGGAGGGTAGATGAGATGGAAGATGGACAAAGAGCGAAAGGCAGAGGAAGACCTAAGAAGACCATCCGTGAGGTGGTCAAACGAGATCTACATGTAAACGGTCTCTCTGTAGACATGATACATGACAGAGTACAATGGCATCGTTTGATTCATGTAGCCGACCCCACTTAGTGGGACAAGGCTTTGTTGTTGTTGTTGTTGATAAAATTAAATATATATATTTTGTCTATAACGCTAGATAGATATTCTCTTGATTTGCCATGTTTCAGTTAATAGCTAATGGCAAATGATTGATATATATAACTCAGCAAGTAAAGAGTACGTTTTGATACTCTATTTAACTGTAAAATAATTTTACGTATACGTAGTTGTAATTAGTAGGTGTTATATAAAAAAAAAAAATTTATTAAGTCACTTTTGTTTTTTTTTGTTATTAAACAAATAACTTTTTTTAATTAAAAGTGCACTACAGTTCACACAAATTTTTTTTATTCTTTTTGTTGCTTTTCCTGAATACTTTGTTTTCTATTATAATAAAAAAGTGACTTAATAATAAAAAATATTCTTTATATAACACCTACTAATCACAATTACTTAAAACTATTTTACAGTTAAATAGAGTACTAAAGAGTACTCTTTATTTATTGAGTTCCTCAATTTTACTCTTTTGATATGTGGTATTAATAATATATATATAAAGAATACAACAGATCTAGCTGACTTTTTTTATTTTTCACCCTTATCAATTTTTTATTTATTTTATCGGTACATATTATAATGTTTAATTAGGAGGCACACATGATGATTATGTAGAAACCAAGTTATGACTTTTATGGCTGTTTGTTCATTTTCTTACATCTCAAATCAACCCTAACTATGCTATTATACACTCAAAAAATACTATACACAAAAAAATATCAGTAACTATATCAATAATCATATATTTATATTTTTTAATTAAATAATTAACTACTAAAATAATCAAATCTACCATAATAAAATAACTAAATCTATAACAAATAGATAAATAATTGAACTTGCTTTAAAAATTACAAATACACTCCTTTCTTTAAAAAAAAACCTTGAAATTTTAAATAATTAATTAATTCATCTGATTTTGAGCTTTTCTGAGCTTTTCACATACCAATGAATAATATAATGATTTAAGAAACAGATGTCGGAACCCTTAGCTTTGACCTATGTTTGAACTACTTTGATTTTAACTATCTATAAAACCATGTTCTCCTTGTTAAGTTTTCTCTCTTTATTTGATATAGTTGTTGAACAAAAGAGAAAATATACAAAACCATATAAGAAGAAACCTCATCAAATGGAGCTCATAATAATCAGAATGATTTCAAGCCTTCTATTAGGGTTTATGTTAGTTATCACTGCCCAAGTGAACTCATCATCAGTTTCAAATGTTTCAGGTAATAAAATACCATATTTAATTTTCTTTAATTATTTATTTAAATTCTAATCAATTAAGTTCCCATGATCTAATCAGCTTCCACAAATTCTTATGAAATTTCAGGTCAGAATAGTAACCAAAACAAGCTTGAGGTGATGACTGGAATTACAACCATATATCAAAAGGTATGTCCAATATTTAATTAAATTATTAGATGTATTTGTAGAAATTAAATTAGATAAAACTCATATAAATAGGTATATATATAGATTTTTTTTTAAAAAAAAAAAAGAAAAAACTTATGTTAAGAGTATTATTCCGGAAATCTTCTATAATAAATTTTCAAATAAGTGTTCTATTTTATTATAATATATATATTATTTAAATGTAACATAGAATGAAATGTATAAGGTGTGATATATATGAGCAGGAACCAAAAATTGAAAGGAGGGGAATTGC
Source organism: Arachis stenosperma (assembly GCF_014773155.1). Taxonomy (NCBI): domain Eukaryota; kingdom Viridiplantae; phylum Streptophyta; class Magnoliopsida; order Fabales; family Fabaceae; genus Arachis; species Arachis stenosperma. The sequence goes on along the minus strand of NC_080380.1, from coordinate 146,861,927 downwards.
TAATAATATGAGGAAACTATGGCTTGGAGCAAAGAAGAAACTTAGAAAACATGAAGAAGACATGGATTCCAAGAATACTCATGAAGAGAATATTTCAGGTGCAACAACATATTTTGATGGAATATTTGATGAGGGAGATCATAAAATTGTAAAATGTTGTAAACAACCAAGAAAGCTACTCTTAATGGATCATGGTTTTGTAGCATTCACTGATGATTATCATGGGCCAAGTCACCACCTTCCAAAACATAACTGAGTAAAAAGCTTTCAAAACCCTTGTGAGTGTATAATTATATATATGTGTATTTGCTAGCTTAAAATTAATTAAACTAAACTTTTATTTCATGTGCACCTTTTATTTTCCTAAAACTTTTATTTAATTTGAAACATAATATATATACTTGTTTTTTTTTTTAAGAAATCTTTAGATAGGGATGCAGTGGATTTGAATCACCTCTTTTTGTTGTGTGTGCTAATGAAGATGGTAATATTTCATAGGAAGTATTTAAGTGTGTGTGTGTCTATATATATATTATTCTTAATATAAAAAGTATATTCATAATTTATCAAAGAATTTTTTTTCCCCTTATGCTTTAATTTCATTGCTCAGGAAATGTGCTATATGGTTTGAAGTCCTCTTTCGGAAGCCTAGGAGAGCAAAAGAAAGATCAGGTTCTAATTTTTTTATATCCTTACACATTATTATTATTACATCATTGCATTTTTGTTCCCAACATTATTGAATATGTGTTTAAATTTTTAGAGTTATGATATATAGTTTAAAATAATACTCAGGTTTGACATACAAGACTATATATTAAAATCAATACATAGTCTCCATATAAGTGTTATTAGGAGATTAATTCTTAAACTAAAAGTTGATTCTTAATTAGATCCTCACCTCATTCATTGGAAAGAAGAATCAACACAGTTCAATTTCAAATGTGCAATACTTTAATTTAGTATGTTATCTTAATATAATGATGACTTGTTCTTATTTTTTTTAAAGCTTCTATCTACTAAGAGTCAAAAAAACATAATTTAATTTTAATACATTGATAGTATAAAATATTTTACATAATCCTGTAATTACATTCATCTTTTTAAATAACTATTTACGAAAATAATAAAAATAATAGTTATTTTAGTGACGTGGCATTACATAATTGAATGTATGTCTAAAACTGTTTTACGCTGACAGTGCATCAAAATTAAATTCAAGAAATATAATTCCATCATTTTTTTATTAAACAATGATCTAAAAATAATATTATTGCACATTTATTTTACACAGAATAAGCATATGATAATGGAGTCAAAGGCATCAAGATTATTCACCAAATTTGTGATTCCAAGGAGAAGTGGTCCAACCAAAACAAACACAAAATGTTCACAAGATTGCAATGATGTATTAATTAATGAGAGAAGAAGGAAGAGCTCAAAGATATCTGAAGAAGCAAAAGAAGAAGGTACTTCTCATAAGAAAGATGAAAACCATCATCACCAAAGTCTTGTTGAGGCAGAAAAAGAGGTAGCCAATCTCATCTATAAAGACTATAAAGGAAAACCAAGCCACAAGCCACCCATCAATAATAATGAGCCTGGAAATTGAGATAGATCCAAAGATAAGAAGAGTGTAATAATAATAATAATAATTAATAATGATGATAATGGCATAGATATATATAGATTCATATATTACTATAGTATATGTATTTAGGAAAGTTTTGTGCCATGTAGCTAGATAACAATTAACTACTTGGTATGGCCTAGCAGGTAAGATATAACTAATATAGGTTTGGTTTCCTATTATATCTATAGTTATTTTATTTTATGTGTATCAAACATATAGGACTTAAGTGGTTTCAATTTTCTTTTATATAGTTGGATATAGGTGAAGTTCTGTAGTTTAAACATTTTCTCATTATGATTATTGTATATTTTATCATCGAAATTTCGTGAGTGAGCCTCCTTATTGATGATTAAGTATATATATTTGGGAGATTCACGAAAATAATTATGAGAAGAACATAAAAAGTTTTCTGAGGAGAATAAGTGCGTTAGAAATTATTACTATGATAACTAATTTATCTATCTATCTATATATTTATTATAACTGTACCATGCCAATAAGTATATATATTATTTTTTGTAACTGTGCCGTCTCAATAGTTTTATATAATAAATAATAAATTTTTTACAAAAATTGATAAAAAAAAAACTTTAATCATGTTAATCAATAAAATTTAATACTTATTATTATTATTTAATTATTAAATTAAAAAATAATACTTAAATACAATTAACATCTACATAAAATTAATCATAGTAATAATTTTCTATTACAAATAAATACTCAAAGTGTATATTATTTAATATATTTAAACATATTTAGTAACACTTTTGTTATTATTATTCTATTTTATATATTCTCTCAAATAAATTATCCAAAATATTTTTAACTATAATCAACTTTAACATAATAACATTTACTTTTCTATATAGACATTTAAATATATCATAATTAATGAAATTTATTTATAATTTTATGCTATATTTTTTATATTTTTATTTGTAATATTTTTTTTATTTTTTCTTTGATTATCTCCAAACACACAACTCTAAAGAAAACCTCAAAATTTACGCTATAAAACAACATCTTTTGAAATTATCAACAAACAAATAAATAAATTATCTCTAAATAATATAATATTTTTTAATTTATATTATATAGTATAATTAATTTAATTTCATACTCAGTTCTTAATCTAGTTACTCTAAACCTGGGTAAAATTCTTCTGTAAGAGGATATGTGAAATATTTTTCATAAAGAATACCTAATTACCATTTTGTCATATGTAGCCGCCATAGTCGAATAATAAACTATTGAATTCTCATCAATAACCCAGAATTCAATACAATTTCTCGATTAAGATTAGATTATTAAAAAAAAGTGATTAACAAAGCGATCAAAGGTTAGTAATACTTTTTAGGATGTACGACGAATTCTTATTTAAATTATAAGACGAGCTAAACACACCCAAAAAAAGAAAAAAAATCTCAAGAAAAAGTAATAACTATTATAGGATAATATTTGACAAATTCAATTTTTTTTATTTTTTTGACAACTTTATAATTTCTTTATACTTTGTTACTGTTCAATATTCTAACTATGTTTAAAGTATTTTTCAAATGTATTCAATTTTTCGGGCATAATTAAACAACAAGATATTCAATCCAGATTATATAAAGAAAATTCGTTAAATTTGGCATAAATCTGGTTGAACTTTTTTCTAATTTCTAAGACGCTATAAATACAAGGTGAAATATCCGCCCCAAAATATATTTTATATATATTTTTATAATTCTTATATCTTTTGGAGAGAAAAAAAAAATTAAAGGGTAGAATTCCTTATAAATATTACTCTTATTTTACTCGTGGATCATTATTAATTGGAGGTCGTCCTCCTTTCTCGAATGTTGACCCGTTCAAAGTCCCTGTTTAACTATTGTTGATAATTTCCATTCTAATAGTTAATTGTTTGTTATGCTACTCTTGTAAATTAAATAGGTACTAGTGGAATAGTTGCGAAAGCTAAATAGTACAAGTTTACATTATAATAGTATGTCTATTCAAGGTAACATGATTAAAAAAAAAAAGACAACTATAGTTTTATGTCATTTATTTATACCCTAATTGAAAAAAAAACCAAAAAATTCTTGTTTGGTCTAATATATATTGACAACATAGTGTCCAATGCATACCTTTTTAAGAGAAAATTGGTTTTTCACAAATGGACATTATTCTCAAGGGAATATAATGATTTTTAAAATGGTTGAAAATATTAATTATGTCGGCAGGTATTTAATTTGATTTAATTTATTTGGATAAAATTGACAATTCAATTTGTAGAATACTATTTTCAAGGAAATATAATAATTTTTAAGATGAACTGAAGATAGTAATTTTGTTCGGGAGTATTTAACTCGACCCAACCTATTTGAATAGAGTTGGCAACTTGATCCATAGCATGTAGAGTTAAAAGTGTAACAATTAATTGTTTTGTCGATTTTTAGTAAATCGATGGTGGTTCAATATCTAGTGGTTTGGGAGCGAAACCTACTCCTCTTTACAGGTACCAGTTTTCTAAAAATGCATCAAAATGTATTCCATTAGACAGGTATTGGAATAAAAGATAAATTAAAATTTGTAAATCAATAAAAGAAATAAAGAAACAAAGTTTTTGGAAAGAAAATAAACTGAACCAAAAAGGATTATTACGATTAACTTTAAAAAAAGCAATAAAATGCCTTCGACTGGGTCAAAGGCTTTGACATGAAAAACTAAAATGCAAAAATGTAAATTGGACAATGAAGATAAAGAATACTTGAAAAATAAATTTACTTGAAAAGTAAAGTTTATAGAAAGATAAATTGAAAGAATGAAAATATGGAAGGAACCCTACAGAAAAGTTACTCGATTGCAGACTCAGGAATTCTCTGAGATGTGAGTGTGTTTGAATATTTTTCTGAGTAAAAGTTCCAACCTTTATTCCCTAAGACTTCCTAGTATTTATAATCTACTTTTGGTAACGGTCAATTAATTACAATTAATTACAATATCCCAACATTAAATACGTTCTTCTTGGTAACCGTTCCCGCTTAAACATTTCCTATGATTTTCTCACGTGATAGAAGCCCCTAACTTCTCCACTACCATAATTACTCAAATCACTTATTCGAATAACTTATTTCGAATATCTGATTTCGAGTATCTTGTTCGATTGGACTTGCTCGATTTACTGAAAAGACCTTACAATCGAATCCGTGTCGAGAACCTCCATCCAATGCTTGCGCGTATGCCTTTTCGAATACTGCTCATGTCTTCGACCGATTTACCACTTTGAACCATTTATTTTTATCGAGAATATTTTTCCGATCAACACTAACAATCGACTTTTTTTTATCTCTCATTTTTTTTAAAAAATGAGAGATGAAAAAAAATGAAGGATGGTTGTTACAAAAAGTGAAGAGGGTTGAACCACGGAAAGAGTCGGATGTAAGTTTAGGCCTAATCCTATTCAGTTTAATCCAGGGTTGGAGCTAGATGAAATATTAGAGGGGACCAAAATATTTACATAATAAAATAAGACTAAAATAAAATTTTAAGGGGGTTAAACTAAAATTTACATATAATTTATATGTAAAAAATTAAAATTAGAGGAGTCATTACCTCCATTTTTTTCCATGTAGTTCCGCCTCTAATTTAATCGAACTCCTAATATATTATAGTATGTAGTTAAAATTTATTATACATATATAATGAATTTGATGGAGATATAATTTTATTTTTATTTTGTAATTTAACATTAATTTTATTATAATTTTTTTTTAATTTTAATACTGACTTAATTTTATATTTTTTGATTCATTAATATGTGTATGAACTATAAAATAATTAAATATTATGTTTGATTAAAAAATATTAATTTGTTTAGAATCGGGTCAGGAATGCAATCTTAGAATACAGCCGATAAAATTTGAGTTAAAAAATTTTTAAATCACGGATAGAATAGTATCGAGTTCTAGAGAGAATTTTTTCATCATCGGAAAATTTGTGGAGTTTCCATTGTACCTCAATTACTGTCTTCAGCACCACATATGTGATTGAATTGAACCACCACAAAAAAAAAAGTGTTTTTCATTGGTATTTGATCATCTCCATTTTTATATTTAATTTTATTGGTAGGTTAATACCTTATTCATTATATAGAAGCTTCAATCAATTATATTATTATGTAAATAGATTAAATTAAATACGATAATACTTGTATATAAATTAAAAATAAATCTAAAAAAATTATTGTTTATTAAAATAAAGTTTAAATTTAAAAAATTATTAAATTAATTAATTAAATTTAAAGATTAAACAAAAACTGAATATTTAAAAAAATACTTAATAAAGATGGTAAGTTGGTTTTTATTAAGTTGATAATTTACAAGATGTCTAACACGATTGCTCGAAAAATTATATACTTGTAGAGGAGGTTTTTTTTGAGGAAGGATGATGGTCGATCTGGCATGGCCCTTGTGAAGTGGGAATTGGTACAGACACCGAAGAAGTTAGGAGGATTAGGGGTGGGTGATGCGGTGGTCCGTAATTCGGTTCTACTGTTTAAATGGTGGTGGCGATCTTCTAAGGAGGAATGTTCTTTATGGAAGAAGGTTGTATACTCATGCAATAGTTTGAACCCAAATAACTTGTTGTCAACTCAGATATTACCGAAGAGGGGGAACCATGGAAAGACATATGTCAAGTGCAAATAAGAGAGCAACATATCAAGCAGAAGATGATTGATGGACTGGCCATGGAAATGAGGATGGAAGATCTACCAGATTTTGGGGAGATACATGGCTGCAAATGGGAAAGCTTAAAGACTCCTTTCCGAAACTCTTCTTGATTTCAAACTAAAGAGGATCAGAAATTGGGGATTGTGGATTTTGGGATGAGATAGAGTGGGTTTGACACTTACAGTGGAGAAGAGAACTGAGACAATGAGAGACAGATACACTGAACCAACTGCTTAATGTCTTGTAATCTGTTAGACTGATAATGGATGTGCAAGATAGAGTGATGTGGAAATTTGATAAGGAGGGCATTTATTCTACTAATTCGTTTGTACAGGTTTTGCAGGAAGAGACTTTGGATGAGGAGCTTCTGAGATTCAAGTTCACCAAGGAGATATGGAAAGGTCTAGTTCCGCCTCGTGTGGAGCTGTTTGTGTGGTTTGCTTTGGTAAGCCGGGTCAACACAAAGGACCGACTAAGTAGACTGGAAATCCTGCAACAGAATGATGTGATGTGTGTACTGTGCAAGAAAGATGTTAAAAATATACAACATTTATTTATTACATGTGAGTACTCTTGGCAAGTGTGGTGTGTTTGGATATCGGCGTTTGGACAGACATGGATTATCCCTGGTATGCTGGAAGAGTACTTTAAAAGTTGGAGATCCGTGTCAATGAGAAAATAGAGGCACAAGAATTGACTAGTTGAGTTTTTCTTAGTTATATAGATTATCTGACTATGTAGAAACGATGTCATATTTCAGTGTAAGACAACAGGAATTAGTGACTGTGTGAAACAATCATTCTCATGTGCTAAGAAATAATATTTTAAATAACTCATATTGTTGATAGCTATGGCGGAGATGACATAAGAGTTGTTACGCTTTTATAATTTTATGCTCTTGTAACTAATTATAATGCTCCACTTGAGTGTTAAACTCTTGCTTTCAAAAAAAAGTAATATTATTAAAATATATTAAAATATTTAAATTTAAATAACATGTAGCATCTTCGTTCTTCGATGTACTGCTCTTGTTTAGACTTTTTCTTAATCTTTTTTTTCTAAGTAGTGAGAGTTATTATAGATTATAATACATAATACATTAGTATAAAAGATAGACATCTACATCCTCAAGAGCAGCTAAAAATTAAAGTAGACGAAGTCGTTATCATATATTAACAGTGTAATGCGAGTAAAAGCAACATGCATATGCAATACAATATACGACAAAAATACCAAAATTAAATAAGTCAAGGACTGATTCTACAGGGAAATGGGCCCCAATCACTGGCTGCCTCATTTATCTAAATAGAAATTCTTATGACAAAAAATTGTTTTCAATAATTAATTTTGATATTAGTATTACAATAACAATTCTAATAATTATAATAATATTAATCATAGCATATAATAAATTATTATTATTATTATTATGAATATATAATAAGAATCAATCTGATATTCTTCATGTATCATTGATCTGATTTGGTGTATTATTTTTTCTGGGTATATAGTTATTGAATGTTAATTTTCAATTTTTCTTTTTATATACAACCAAATTTAATAATAATAACAATAATAATAAAACACCTTAAAAATTAGATAATCCCGTAATTAAATAATCAATTATAATATTTTTATTATTTTAGTTTTTCAGTATCCTTCGACCCAATAGGTTAAGGATTAATTCGTCGTTGACTGGAACTTTGTTTAAAAGTTTATCGCTATCCAATAATTACTACGTGTATAAAATAAGATTCAGATTCTCATACTTAACTAAGTGGACTAGTGAGTTAACTACTAAATCTACCGAATTTGGTTGCACATAATCAATTATAGCCATGTCTTTTTTCAAAAGTTACAAAAAAATCAAAGCACACGCACCAACTTGGAACAGTTGAACCTGATCAACATTCAACAATGTCTATGGTATCATGCACACTATAATTGAACAGTTTCATTTGCACTTACCAAATCCGCGTTTTCTCACTTACTATCGTTTCTTTCTTGTACGCTCCTAACAACATACATAAGCCTCCAACTTAGACACCTTCCTTTTCCTTAAAGGTTCCAACATCATGTTGTGTTTTCAGTTTTTCATGTTACATAATTTTCTACTATTATCTTCAACTCAGTTGGATTGGTCTATGATGCATGACATCATTGACTTTGCACCTTAAACTCGCCAAGACCAATTACAACTACAAAGAATTAATCAACACAAGGTTCAAGTTCATCTCAGGATCAGAACAAACAACAAAAATAACAAAAAAAATCTCTTTTTTCTATGATGGGTCTCTGACTTCTGCTGATTAAGGTATGGCCATATGTCATAATATGTCTTGGTTTGGGAAAAAAAACATATCACTGTTGTTGAATCAATCCTGATTTGGCTTGGTTTCTGAGTTTTAAGGATAAGAGGGACAATTTTTGTTTCCTGTATTTCTAATTGGAAGGTTATGTTTATAGTTTGGAAATTTGGCAATCTGATAATTGATGTATAATTTATGAATAGTAAGTATACATGATGATGAAAAGATTTACCAGCCACTATGAAGGTTCCTGCTGCTAATCATGAAGGGTTTGTGGATAATATATTAATATTATGCAATTATGATGATTTCCTTTGAATTTATGAATCATCTAATTCAATTTAGTGTGAGTTCTTGCTAGATGAAGAATTGAATCAACTTTCTTACATAAAAAATGTGTTAACTTTGTGACAGTGAAGCTTTGATCTTGTGCTAGTTTTCTGCAAGATGAAATTTTCATAGAGATCATAGAATGGTTAAGCAAGCTGATTTAGTCATCATATGTGTCACTGTTGGTGTGGCCCTTGGAGTTCTCATAGCTTGCGCCACATTCTTCGCCGCGAGATGGTACAAGAAGCGCATTCGACTCATAAGATCTGCAAATGATCCTGGTTCAACAACTCTTCCAATAAGAACAAATGGATTAGGAGCAAGCACTGAAATTAGTGCTTCTCTCACAAGTTCCATAGCCATTTCAGGATCAGATAATCTACAAAGGAAGACAAATTATTTCGGTTGGTGGAATCATCAAACTAAGGATCCAATTTCCCCTGCTTCTGGAATTCTGAAGTACTCTTACAAGTAAGCAACATGATTCTTTTCTCTTTTGGATTGCTTCCAAATTTTTCTGTAATAAACCATGTTACCTTTTTTATATTTATATGGTGTCTGTTAATGTGACAATACAACATTGGATGTCTGTGTAAAACTTTTTGTACTATCAGTGCATACAAATAAAATCTAGTTTCTAAGGCACCTTTATGGTGAAGCTTTGGTATATGTAGAAACAAGTCAAACAACCACATTGCATGTTTGTAAGGAAAAGGACTTAGAATTGCACATGTAATTGTTGCAGAGAAATTCAAAAGGCCACAAAGAATTTCACAAATACATTAGGAGAAGGATCATTTGGCACAGTTTATAAAGCCACAATGGCTACAGGAGAGGTGGTAGCTGTGAAGATGCTTGCTCCCAACTCCAAACAAGGAGAGAAAGAGTTCCAGACAGAGGTGAATATGCTAATAACCTTCAAAATCCATAGTTATGCTTCAATCAAGTATGATTTAATTTGTATATGCCGTCCGTGGTTTACGCAGACGTGTTTGATTTCTTGCAGGTACTTCTGCTAGGAAGACTGCATCATCGGAATCTTGTGAACTTGTTAGGATACTGTGTAGATAAAGGACAGCGTATGTTGGTTTATGAATTCATGAGTAATGGAAGTTTATCAAACCTTTTATATGGTAAGTGGAAAAAATGTTAGATGATAGTTGCTTCAAACAGACAGAAAAGAACTTTTTTTTTTCTTTTACATGTATATTTTGCAGTCCACAATCGTTGATACAAGTTTTTCTTGAATCTTTGTTGAGACTAATTGATGCTATACATGCATTTAGATGAAGACAAGGATCTAAGTTGGGATGACAGGCTGCAGATTGCTGTTGATATTTCACATGGAATTCAATACCTTCATGAAGGAGTATGTTCACATATTTTATTTTATTTGATTATTATATTTCCCCCTAAGAACTGCATTTGGTTAATATGAACTTGCATGGAACAGGCAGTCCCACCAGTGATACATCGCGATTTGAAATCGGCCAACATACTTCTAGATCACTCCATGAGAGCTAAGGTAAGCCAATTGTATCTCCCTGTGAGTGTGCTTGAATATAATGTGTTAGATTCATGTTCTTGCAAGAATATCTCTTTGAAAATTCATTGTCTTAACACCTTCATACAATGTCAAATCAAGCATGGTCATCAATTCCTGGTAATATATGGTTCATAATAGATATGTGAATTAAGTATCTAAGGAAACTGAAAAACCATATCTTAAAAACCAGCTTTTGAGAGAAGAATTGCTTTTTTTAAATACAACATCAAGCATCTCATACTATCTGATGTGGAACTCTGGGCACCTGATAATACTCAAATCCCTAATAGTGTATGATCATATGCATTGATTGACATATAAGTAATAGGTTGTGAAATTATGTAGGTGGCTGATTTTGGGCTATCAAAGGAAGAGGTATTTGATGACCACAAATCTGGCCTTAAAGGCACATATGGCTATATGGATCCAGCATACATCTCCACAAGCAAGTTCACAATGAAGAGTGACATTTACAGTTTTGGTATAATAATCTTTGAGCTCATTACTGCCATCCACCCCCATCAAAATTTGATGGAATACATCAACCTTGTAAGTTGTTCTTGCTTTAGATAGCAGATGCATCATCATCTTGAAATCTTCTGTGCTAGAATTGTTATGAATCTGTGTAGACCTAATAATGATTTTTCTGATATATTACACTGACCTCCCATAATAAGGTTAAGGAATATTATCACACCATACCTCTTAATATCCACAAATTGAGAGAAGTAAAATCCTAGAAAAAATTGATGCAACTTAACCTTCATTTCTCTTTTTAATGGAAGGCTGCAATGGACTATGACGGCATAGATGGTATTATTGAGACACAACTTGTGGGGAAATGCAACCTTGAAGAAGTAAGGAAGCTGGCCAAAATTGCTCACAAATGTTTGCATAAATCACCTAGGAAAAGACCCTCTATTGGTGAAATATCACAAGGTATAATGATGATTAAGCAAAGGCGCCTTGTGAAGGAAGACACCATGTCATTTGCAAGCAGTAACTACTCAAGAACTTTGAGTAGGATAGAGGATCAACAAGTTGAGTTAAGTAGGATAGCCACCACCATGAACCAAAGAGAAGGTAGATGAAATCATAATTGAGGTAGCACTTAGGTTCAGTAATAGTTTTTAGGACTTCTGTAGCCCTGTCATAACCAAAGTTGATGGGGTGGTATGGAATTAATGAATCAACTACTACTAACTTGAATACATGGAAAAGAATTTTCAATTTTTAATATGTGCAGTATTTTGTTGACAATTTTAATATAAGGAGTAGATTACCCCCATTTTTATTTTTTACCTTCAAACCAAGCATTACCTTGGTCTTGTTTCAGGTTATGTGGAAAAAAAGGGTCTTGTAAATCGTTTTTGGCATTTTCATGATATAGATTTTGAAATGATGTTCGAGTTACATATTAGATACTTTATATGTATATAACCTTATTAGTTATGATGTTACATGCGTTCAACATCAGTTAACCCATCCAAACCAGATCACAACAAAGCTCAGGAAACACTTTTAAAGCAACAAAGATTCGAAGTCCAACATTCCTCTTGTTAAATAACAGATTGGTATTTGACAAGATTCGTATGCCACAAGGATGGAATGAAAAATTCATCAAAATAAAAAAAGCAGACAAAGCACACAAGATAGTTTTATTAGGAACATAACATGAACAGATTTATTTAACATGCTAACCAGTGAACATAAACTGGAAAAAAACACTATAAAAAGGACATGTTCTTCACACACATTGGGAAAGTAAGGTCTCGCTTCTATTTGCTGATCGAAGAGCTTATATACCTGACAGTCTTCATATAATTATCACACACCTCGAAAATCCTGCTTTGTGCTAAGCCTCTGCATTATGCAAAGACTCCATAGTTTCATTCCATGTTTGATTGATGAAGATAAGGCTAAAACTGGCATGACGTTCCTAGCCTCTGTCTCTGCTTCTTACTCCCGTTCCCTCGTTTGCAATTATCAAAAGCTGGGATCAACAACCTCTGAAAATTCTCAAGAAACTGGTTCCACTCCTCTTCATCCATATCTGTCACCTTCACGAAGCTAGAGGTCGCAGGCAACTCATTCAAACTCGTGTTCCCAGATGATGTTCCAGCCAAAAAACCACCTTTTTGCTTTGTACCCGAGTGCTGCCAACTTTTCCCATCCATTCCCGCGCTTTTCATGGACATTGACAGCATCGAAATGTTAGGTACCAAATTTCCTGCAGGGCCTGTACATTTATCTGCACCTAAGGTTGTCTCCTCTTCATTCACGGCCTCATCCTCCATCACATTTTCCTCTAGCTTAGAGAGTGGGTTTCTGCCATTTCTACTTCTTGATCCAAATGGGAAAAATGGCATGCCATTCAGTTTCTCTTCATTCGCATTGAAGTCAAAACTCTGATCCTCACAATCTAATTGGAACTGAGTCGCCTCTTTATCTCCTACTTCTGCCTCGAAAGAAGTAAACTCTTCCTGCTCTAATAGTTTCTTTGCTTCAATACATATAAGCTCAAGCTCACTGGGCTCTTCATCATGACCCTGAAATTCCCGACTCATCATGTCACCAATCTCAGCAAGACAAAGGCCAAAGGCGGCTGCTTCCTTAAGGAATATGGTGCAGAGAACCAAAACCCGCAAACAAGCTTCTCGAATCATGGGCAGCTCCATTCTCAGCATGTCTGAATCACGAAATGGGTCTAAATTATGTATGTAGTTGAGCTCATCATCTGAGAAGGGAATTGAAGCCTGAGGCCAATGGATCCACTCAAAATATGGATCTTCCAGATTTTCAGGGAGGCAAAGACCATGATCAATGGGAACGAGCTCTACTTGATCAAATCTTCCAAGACCTTCAAGCTTCCTGACAAGAAGGTTTCCTGCATGTCTGTCCGTATTTAAAATCCGAATATCTAAAATCCCAATCCTATGAACAGCAGCAACAGGGAAACTAGAAGTTCCATGATCACTTGCATCAAAATCATGAGGAATGTACTGCTGCAGTGATGCAATCTTGCTTATTTGCTTCTTGTTAGGATGCATATTACCATTGACCCGGTCATTAATGTTAAAAATAGGATGTGTCACCTTCACAAGGGCAGTAGAAGGAACATTAGCAAAATGATCATGGTCCAGAAGGTAAGCTGCAACTTCTCTTAAGCCTGTCTCCCCAACCCTCACTGAACGTTTCAGTCCTGGTTGCCCAAGGGCGTTGCCAACAAAACCTTTTGGATTGTTTGGTGCATAAGGCTCCTCATCTGTTGGTTTGACAATAGCAGCATTTTCCCCATCGCAGTTCCTAAAATAGTATGCACCACCCAATCCACTTTGAATGGGAATTGGTTCAATGCCCATTTTTATTGCACTTATAATATCCTTGACCAGCTGTCTTGTTTCAGAAGATATTTCTGCACAGCCTATAATCTCAATTTCTCTACTCCGATCTTTTTGCTGAAGATCCCTACCAGTTGGTGAAAGGCAAGGGCTAGATGAACTCCGGTGTAAGAAGTTCCTGGTGAGAAGAAGCGGAGAATCATTTCTAACAACACTTAAATCATTTTTCAAGATCATGTCTCCACATATAAGTGAGCTTTCCTCGGTTGGGACATTGAGTGCAATCTGCAACTTCCTCTTCACAGTATGGGCATTGTCACTTCTATCTAACTCCATCCCCAAAACACAACCAGTTTCAGTCTGTACAAATACTCGTCTCCGCCAGGAGGGCTTTTTTTCCATGTTCTTATTCCCACAACACTCACCCTTAGGAGGTCCTGTGAAGGTTGCAACAGCCATGTCGGCACATAAACGAGTGTCCAAATCAGGACACGTGTAAAGAAAAGGAGAAGGGGAAGACTTCAACGCCAGCAGCAGAGGCAGCAGTGGCAGAGAGTTTCTCTCTCAAGCAAACGCCAAACTCAAATGCTGGCACTTGATGTTGCAAAGAAGATATTTTACCATAAAATAACATAGTCAGCTCTGTAAAACCCAAAAAGCCTCAAAAGTTTATCACATAATCTTGAAAAGCTTACTTGGTAAAACAGATTCCACTCAACCAGAGTTACATTCAAGATGACACCTGATAAACAAGCTAATTGAAAAAGAAAAACAAATCACTACATAGAAATATTACCACAGAGATTAACAAACAAACATATAAAAGTGACTGTAAGCACTAATGTTGTATATGAAAAGTCAAAAAAGCATGTAATCTATCGTGATATAACAAGCCACAAGTGATATAACTCAATTAAGGCATTTAACCTGGAAAGATTTAATTTTTACTTGCAACAGATTTAATTTTCTCTCACTTGCCTTGCTCGACCTAATCTCAACCACATCATAAAAAATAATTTATTCTTCCTTACTTTTTCTTATATGAATTGACCCAAAAGAACGGAACTTCACAGGCATTATTCAACACCTTAATTAATTGGGAAACTATAGGTTCTAACTACCCTAACCAATCACTAAAGACAAACCAACCATCATAATATAAATGAAAAAAAAGGCAAACTGTCCTTGATCCTAGCACCTAGGCAAATTCATTCACACTTTTATATCCTAATCGAAGTCCACAACCTATAATTCATGTGAAACTGAAAATTTTGACTGCAACATGCAACTTGGATTTGGATCATCATTTTCTATAGAAAAATGATAGTGTCAGTCGTCATCTTCGTGCATGGATCCACCATACCACAAAAACGTAATTACACAATACAACGCACTTTCGTGTACTCACTAATCCAACAAATAATAACAAACTAATTAGATAACACATATTGATCGGATATATTATATTATTATTATATCATATTATAGATATCACATAAAGCTCTAGAAAGCAAGACAAACATCACTGATCAGGAGAGTAAAAAATGATTAATAAACATTAATGTAAAATTTAATCGAATATGAATTAACACAATACTATCATTACTATGAAATTCAAAACGAGAAAAAAAAATGAAAATGGATAAGATACTTGCCTCCTTCAACCTCGTGAAAGAGCCAACGCACCACAAATCTCACAGGACATCGTTGAATTCGACAGCTTTAATCACTATCAAAAGAAAACTAAAAAGTTAAACACTAAATCACAATTTCGGAAATTTAGAAAAAGAGGAATCAGACTGCAAAAATTCCAAAACCGTTCGATTCCTCAGAAAATTTAAAAAAAATAAATAAAAACGATCTCGGTTCCAAAATTTAATCGATGAATATGAGAGAGCAAAAAGGTGCGGAAGTTAGTAAGGAAAAAGTGGAACTGACCGGAGAGGATGAGATCCGGGAAGGAGCGGCGGCGCGTAAGGCGGAGGCACCGCCGTGGACGGTGGAGGAGAGTTCGGTACTGTCCCGCTTTGCGGATTTGTTCTGTTATTTTTTTGTTTCTCTCTTTTTCTCAGTGACGAGCGAAGCGGGATAGTACGGCCTTTGGGGTTTAACTAATTCTCGTATATTTATACACTACTAATACGTAGGTAAATAAATTAATTTTTTTAAGAAACAAAATAATGAGAAAAATTATAATTGCATTACTTCGTTGAAAACTAATTATCCTTTTTAATTTTTATCCCAAAAAAAAAGTATTGTTGTTGTTATGGTTTATGAATAACATTTGTCTTGAAGTTGTTATCTAATAATATTTGCTATAATAAATCATTTCGAAACTTTTTAGAATTATTAGAATTTTTTTATAGTTTAATTATTATTTTAATTTTTATTACATTAAATATTTCTTAATTACAACACATTTAATCGAGTTTCCTTCGTTATAAATTTCCATATATAGAAGTTTGTGTATATATAATTTTTTTTTTCGTTCGAGACATGGGCGTGATGTCGTCATCACTCATCAGATACAGGACACGTGGGGATGAATGCGCCGTACCTAAGGCACGTGGAAGAAGTTGAAATGGATGTGTCATTTTTCTTTTTTTTTAAAAAAAAAAATCAATGATGTTTCCCCTTATGTAGTAATTCAATTACTCACTCAATCCCTACAAATAATCCAAGGGCTGTTCATTTAAATTTGGTGTAATGGTTTAAAAATTTAAAAATCAATTTTTAGTAAATCACTTTCAATATATATATATATGTGTGTGTTAAGCAGATTATTTAACAATCAGATACAAAGGTGACATCGACCGTCACCAAAAAAAAAAAAAGGTGACATCGAGGATTGCAAACAATTAAAGTGGTTCAATATCTAAGTATTTGAAAGTAAAATATACGCTTTTTATTTGTTGTATTGGAGTGGAGCCGGTGTTTTTTAATAATGTGAATAATTAGTGTATTTGGAGGCGCCAGCTGTGGTTGCTGGAACTACTAGCAGCCTAGCAAAACAGGCGGACACCACTACGGGTGATGTTATGATGGATGGCAAGAAAGAGGAGTCTACTTCCCGGGACTAAGCTGGCCGTAAATGACATTGGTCTTCTGTGACCCCTCCTCTTCGTTTTAGTTTTAATGATGAACATACATCATTAGTTGGAATTGCCGCGGTGTTGGCAGTAAAGCCTTCTCCTCCCTCATCAGAGATCTTTGACATGAATATGGGGTGAACTTTATCATCCTTCTTGAAACTCAGATCAGCGGTGATCGAGGGAAGCAGATTAGGGATAAGATGGGTTTTGATAAGTCTTATGTTGTGGAAGCAGTGGGTCGCGCTGGTGGTATCAGGTGCTTGTGGGATTCTTCTAAATGGATAGTTGAAGTGCTGGAACACGATAGGCAATTTGTGCACCTCAAAATCTCTGGTAATAATCACAACCCTTGGCTCCTTACAGCTATTTATGGCAATCCTCAAAAGGTGTATAGGAGGTCTCTATGGAATTCTCTAAAAGAGTATGCCAGTAATGTTATCCTTCCTTGGTGTCTGATGGGCGATTTCAACGCGATGCTACACAACCATGAGAAGCAGGGAGGGGCAATTAATAACGGTCAAAGTGCCTGTAAGGACTTTCAAGACTGTGTCTCCACTTGCGGTTTAGTCGATTTGGGTTTCTCAGGCTGGCCCTTCACCTGGAAGAGAGGGAACCTTGCGGAGAGGTTGGATAGGGGGTTGAGTAATTTGGACTGGCAAATTGCTTTTCCTGAAGCAAGAATAAAGCATCTGCCCATGCTCAAGTCAGATCATTCACCTATATGCCTTCAACTTCTTTCTCCTATGGATCATAATAGAGGTCGACGCCCCTTCCGCTTTCTTGCTACTTGGTTTACTCACCCTGATTTTGGAAATGTGGTTAATAATTCTTGGAATATTCAGACCTCCTGGATTGAGGGTTTATCAAAATTTAAAGACCATATCAAGGATTGGAGCAGGTCGGTGTTTGGGAATATTTTCAAACGAAAGCAGAAAATCTTTAGAAGATTACAAGGCATAACCAGCAGTTTAATATACAATTCAAATCCATTTCTTGATAAGCTACAACAGGACCTATGGCGAGAGTATGAAGATATCCTTATCCAAGAAGAAATTCTTTGGTTCCAGAAGTCTAGGTGCAAGTGGATTGAGTTTGGGGATCGCAATACGAAATTTTTTCATGGCTCAACTATGATCCGAAGACGTAGAAACAAGATTGTGTCTCTCCAGGATGATAATGGAAATTGGATCACAGACAAGGCAACTCTCGAGGTTATGGCTACTTCCTTCTTCATGGATCTCTATTCTGACAACTCTATAAATGTTCCTTACATTGTAAATAATATGTTTCCCAATCTTAATAGTACTGATTTGCAAAGCTTGAACCAAGAGGTATCTAATGCTGATATTAAAGATGCTATCTTTAGTATTGGAAGCTGGAAAGCCCCAGGAAGAGACGCTCTACAAGCCATTTTCTATCAGAGTCAGTGGAATAGAATTGGGGATGATGTCTGTAACCTGATAAAGAATATCTTCAACCAACCTGACAAGATTGGAGAGGTTAATGAAACTCTTATTACTCTTATCCCTAAAGTGGATCCTGTTACTCACCTTAAACAATTGCGGCCCATCAGCCTATGTAATGTATCCTATAAGGTGGTTACAAAAATCTTGGCAAATCGCCTGAGAAAAATTATGGATAAATTGGTGATGCCTACTCAATGTAGCTTTGTTCCGGGGAGACACAGTTCCGATAACATCATCATCACCCTAGAAGTCATCCACTTTATGTGACAAAAAAAAGGGAAGAAAGGATGGATGGCCATCAAGATTGACTTGGAGAAAGCTTATGACCGGTTAAAATGGAGTTTCATCAGTGACACCCTTATGGATATTGGTCTTCCCCAAATGTTTATAAAGTTAATTCTTAACTGCATCTGAACTGCTAAGATGAGAGTCCTGTGGAATGGTGAAGAGTTGGAAGAGTTCTCCCCCTTAAGAGGCATCAGACAGGGAGATCCTATATCCCCTACATCTTTGTTCTCTGTATTGAGAGGCTGTCCCAGCTTATTGGTGCAGCGGTGGATCATAAGTTCTGGAAGCCTATCAGGCTGAAGAAGGACAGCCCACCTATCTCTCATCTCTGCTTTGCGGATGACCTTATCCTGTTTGCTGAAGCCAGTCTAGATCAAGCCAATGTTATTAACAAATGCCTTGAGACATTTTGTGAAAGCTCTGGGCAGAAAGTCAGTAAAGAAAAGACCCGCATTTTCTTTTCCAAGAATGTGGGGCATAATGTCTGAACAGAGATAAGCAACACGTTGCAATTTGCCAGGACTGATGACTTAGGGAAATACCTAGGTATTCCTATTCTTCACTCTAAAGTCTTAAGAAATACCTTTGAAGATATCATCAACAAACTCAATACCATGCTCAATTCCTGGAAAGCCTCATCTCTTTCTCTTGCGGGAAGAGTTACCCTGGTGAAATCTGTCTTATCCTCTATGCCTTCTTATACTATGCAGTCTGCCTATTTGCCTTCTTCTACTTGTGATATGATTGATCGTAAATGCAGGAATTTTTTTTGGGGAGATACGGAGCAGTCTAAGAAGATACACCTGCTAAATTGGAAGAAAGTTTGTGAACCGAAAAATTCTGGTGGATTGGGTATTAGACATGCAAGCCAAATGAACAAGGCGTTCATGATGAAGGCGGGATGGAGTTTGGTTGAGAAGAAAGACGCACTTTGGGTCAGAATTCTTAGATCAAAATATGGCAGTGGTAACAATGTCATTCCTAGAGTAGAAAGGAAGAGGAGCAACTCGAATCTCTGGAAAGGAATTTGTCAGTTGTGGCCGGAAGTCCAAAGTAACTGCATTTGGAGGATAGGGGACGGGGCCCAAATTCGTTTCTGGGACCACAACTGGATTCCGGGATTAGGTCGTCTCGATAGAGTTGCAAACCAGGTAAGTAGTAATTTTAATTACTCAAATTCACTGATGGAGTTCCTTGACGTTTCAGGGCATTGGGATACTGGGAAGCTACAAGAACTATTACCGGAGGATGTGGTGAAAAAGATAGTGGCGATTTCTCCTCCCTCTCCATGGAAGGGTACTGACCATTTAGCTTGGGGCCTCACCCCTGATGGGTTGTTCAACACCAAGTCAGCGTACCAGAGCTTGTCTGAAGGGCAACATACTCCGAATATAGTTTTTAGGCAAGTCTGGAATTGGTAAGGTCCGGAGAGAATCAGAACGTTCCTCTGGTTGGTGGCCCATAATGCCCTCCTTACTAATTCAGAGAGAAGGCGAAGACACCTGACGAACGATGATTCCTGCCCACGGTGCCATCATCATGATAAAACAGTTATTTATGTGCTACGAGACTGTTCCTACGCACAATGCATTTGGAAATATCTTCTCCCCCCAATTTTGTGAACTCTTTCTTCAATACGGATCTGAAGGACTGGCTGATGCAGAACCTCACTAGCAAGAATGACTGGCCAGTCTATTCCTATGGCCACCGCGGTGAGTCGAATTAAAGCGCGGTCGGAGGAGTTTCTAAAAGTCACGAAAAGCAACCTTCTACCCAGGAACCTCCAGGCTGTCGGGAATTGCTACATTGCTTGGTCTCGACCCCCTACAGAATTTGTAAAACTTAATGTTGACGGCTCCCTTTATGCCTATAGAAACAATGCGGCATGTGGTGGAGTGTTTAGAGATGCAGATGGTAGATTTTTGAAAGGTTTCTCATGTAATTTAGGTGGATGCTCTATTATGCATGCTGAATTATGGGCAATCGTCCATGGCCTACAAATTGCGGTAGCTAACGGATACCAGTCCATTGTCGTAGAATCTGATTCAGCTGCGGCTATCAAGTTCATCAATCATGGCTGCTCCCCCTTTTGCTCATCAAAAAAAAAAAAAACCATAAATTTGACTCTTAAATTAATAATTTTTATTTTTTTTAAAAAAAATTTACAAATTTGACTTTTAAATTTATGTTTTAATATTAAAAAATTTTCGAAATATGCAAATCGAACTCTATGATTTAGAAATTTTGAATTTTTTTACTCAAAATTTACCCTCAATTTTCTATTCCTATCCAAATATTTTCTATTCTACCCAAAATCTGATCTTCAATTTTTATCCCTACTAAATCTAAGCATCCGATTTATAGTTTCTAATTTTTAAATAAATAATAATTATCTCCATATCCATAAAAAATACACCAACCCTCTATAATTATGCATAACATACCTCTCAAATCCATTACAAAAAAATTAACTTCTCTTTATAAATACTAGTTTTATGTGTATCAAAATTTTTATTTTATAAATAATAAAAAAAAGACACAAATTTTGTATAATTAAAATAAAACAAAATAACTTTACTTGATAAATTTAAAAAACACTTTACAGAATTTTATGAATGAAATTGGTTCTAAGAGTGTTACAAATTAATTATTTTTATTTTTTTATCTTTTTTTTTAATAATTTGTATCAATAATTGATGATATAGCAGAATATCAACATATATGACATTTAGCATATCGAATTGAATGCTGGTCAAATATGTTTATGAAAATTTATTAATTTAATCATTTTTTATATAAACTATAATCTTAATATAACATAGCGACTAAATCGAAAATTTTTCATGTATATTTGTTCAATGCCAATTAGACATACTACGTGTCATATATATTGTCAGTTAATATTCTATATCATTAATTATTGATGAAAATTATTAACGAAATTATGGAAAGATAAAAATGTGTATGTGTGTGTAAGCAAGAATCTCGTGCAAACGGAATTTTCTCGCACGAACGAAAATCTCGTATGCTCAAACTTTTCTTATGTGCACGAGGTCAATCTGCGTGCCTTGATTAATGAAGCACAGCTATCTATGTTTTAGGCTCTCTAAGGATCCAACAACTATATTTAATGGTATTTAAAAGCCAATATAAAAGGAGAAAGAAGACACTCTAACAGACATGCCTATTTTTCTTTTTCTTAGGGTTTAGGACTTTGAGCTTTAAAGAGAGAAATTCTAACTCGAGAATCTCATGCAAATATAGTTTTTTTGCATGAACGAGAATCTCGTGTGCGCAAGTTCTTCTTGCATGCACGAGGTCAATTCGTATATCTTGATTAATGAAGTACATTCATCTATTTTTTTGCTCTTTAAAAACCCAACAGCTGTATCTAATGTTATTTAGAAGTTAAGTTGAATGGAAAAAAAAATACTATAATATGCACACTCATTTTTTTTCTTAGAATCTAAGATCTTAAATTCTAAAAAGATGAACTCTAACTTGTTTCTAAAATTTAAGGATTTTTTTAAATTTATCTCTTATTTTTAGATTTTAATTTATTTAATTGTAATTCTTAATTTATTATTCTTGTTTTGCTATTCTAATTTTTTATTATTTTCTCTAGTTAACTATTTTAATTTATAAACACTAGTTAAATTGTCAAATTTTTGTATTGGGTAGTTATAATATTTTTATTATTCATGTTACGGAAACCATCCGAAGTAACCAATAATTTTATTGTCTTTAAGAAAGATTTATTACTAGAATGACTATTTGAGTTGATCAACGTACGAATGATTCTTAGTTTCTTACCACTACACTATCTTTAAAAAGGATGTTTGGATGGATAATAAAGATCCATATTATTTAAACGCAGGTTCAAATAACAGATTAATAATAATAAGATATGATATGAATATTCTCTCTTTTGACTTTTAGAATCAAGTTTTTACTTAGCTTTGATATCAGTTATCTTCAGAGTCTTACCAAGAATGTAAAATATAACTGTAATATATATATATATATATATATATATATATATATATATTTTTTACGATATTTTTTAATTTGATAAATTAAAAATTAATTTGTTGTGGATCTCAATTTTATTTAAGATAGAGTTTATTGTTGTTTAATAAATTATTGTATATATAAAATTAAATTCAAATTCTTAACACTTATTTAAGTGAACGAGTGACTTGATCAGTCGACCAATTCAAATAAATTATATTGGTGCATTATATAATAGATATGAGGTTGCGGTTTTTGGTTGATGTTTTAATTAATTATTTCTTAGCACCCACAATCAATTATAATTTGATTCCATAGTATTAAAGAAAATGAAAGCATAAAACATGTTAAAGAATACAAAACATACTTAATCCCTCCCCCCTCTTCTTCTTCCATAATCTCGTGACACTAACTTGTCAATATCTACTTATCCATATATATGTACGTCCAATTTATATTTTGTCAAGTTATGCATACGGACATAGGATTGGTTATTCGAATGCAGCTGCTATGCGGCGTAGGCTAATTCCAATGAATTTTTTAATAATGATGTTATGCGTATATTAAGATTAATTATTAATATAAAAAATATATTAAAATATAAAATAAATATTATATAAATATATTATAACTAATTTTAATATATAAATAATATTTTTATTTTTGTAATTATAAAACTTTCGATTTTGATAAAGTTTAACATTTTAGTTATTTTTTCTTGGGCTCAAATAATTTATAATTATATAGACAAAAATTGCAAGGAATAAAAGGTCTTTTTCATTTCATCCCATTAAGAAAAGTACACCTCAAATCAAACAAAAAAATGTTGCGTGCTTTCATATCTCAAACCATATTCGCCATTGATTTGATTTGATTTTAATGAAAAATAAACACTGCAGAGAACTGTGTTACGGTTTTGAACTTGAACCTGTTGAGTGTTGAGCAATAAATAAGATCCTTTAATTTACTAGCCCTTACCAACCAGCATAATCTCTTTGATTCAGATATGGGAGGCCCCACACCCTTTCCTACATAGATTATGCAGGTTACTTACTTTGAAAATGAAATACTTCTCTACCAAATTTCAACTCCTCACTAGAGGCACCCATATGACATGCGATAGGGATACGTCGACACATTCTTTTTATAAAAAATTAGATACGATATATTTAGGATACGTTATGAATTAAAATTTAAATAATATATTAAATTAATAAAATATTATATTATAAACATAAGAATAAATATAGTTGCATAACAAAATTTTAGAATTATGCAATTATTAAAAAGAAATAAAAAATTTTAATCTACTTTTACTATCTCACTAACAAAAAATGTATCGATTTCTTCTCTTCTAAGTCCATCATCTACAAACACCACAGCTTCAAGTTAATCATCATCTGTATCTTCTATTCTTCTTCTTCAATATAACGCAGAGAACTAAAAACGGCTAAATTAATGACTAAATAAGCCACCAAAAACAAACGGTAAGTAGATTTAGGTTTTGATTTATTAATTATTTTATTTTTAAATTTAAATTTTGTTTTGTTTTGATTTTAAAATATTTTAAAATTAAAAAGAAAAAATCGGTTAATCGGACATAAAATCACAAAATTAATTACAAATTTGTAGTCCAACAGATAGATTTGTCTCATAAACATCTGAATCGGATCAGATTCGTTTGGATTCGTGACCACTTCACTAAAATTTTACACCATAAGAAGACACGCCACCGATATACTCGTTTAACGTATCCATCATGTGTCGACGTCGAATTTGTGTCCGACACGAATACGCCAGCACTATGAACGAATCCGTGCTTTATAACTCCTCAACAGGCTGAATTTTTTCAATATTGTAGGGAGATAGGTGTTTTTCAATGTTATTTTTGTATAATTGAGTTTTTCAACTCCATCCGCATATGTAATATCACGTTTTTTCATTCTCACTCATCTTTAATTCTACAATAAAAAATATACAAACCATTAATGATAATTATAACTCCTTTTCTGGTGGTTAATCTTTTACAATCATTATTTAAAAACATATGGTATAAATTAATAATAAACAATTAAAATACTAAAAAATATGTTGTATTAATAAATATTTTAAATAAACAATAAATCAATAATTTATTAAAAAATCCCCTAAACATTAATATTAATAATGATAATTTTCTATTTTTAGAGATAAAAATAATTTTACTAGAAACATATGCTAACAATTAATATCATTAATTTTATTCGTTAATAAATAATTAGAATACTACGACAAAATCAGTTTTATTATTAAATATTTAACATAAACGATAATTTATTAAAAATATACCGTAAACATTACTAGTAATAATTATTTTTTTAAACACATTCTTGATAAAACTAAAATTAGTAACAATATATGCTAACAATTAATAACATTAATTCTGTTTTTTTAATAAATAATTAAAATACTAAAAAGATTCAGTTTTATTATTATTAAATACTAATAATTCTATTTTTTCTTTTTTAAAATCTTTTAAATAAAATTAAAATTAGTAAAAATATATGCTAAGAATTAATAATATCAATTCTGTTTTTTAAATAAATAATTAAAATATTAAAAAATCTTCAGTTTTATTATTAAATATTTCAAACAAAACTAAAATAACTAAACTAATCTTTAATAATAATCAAGGCTAATATAATTTAATAAATTTTTCAAACCTAAACTACTAAAAAACATATAGGGATAAGTATTGTTTTGGTCCCTTACGTTGAGGATCGAAATCGAACCCGTTTCTAGTGTATATTTTGATTTAAAATCATCCTTAAAGTCGTATTTAAATTTAAAATCGTCTTTTTTAATAAATTTTTTTAATTTATTTTTAAATTACTCCTATAATAAAAAAATTATAAAATTAAAAAAAAAAACAAAAGAAACGCGTTTGGGGGGAGGGGGAGAGAAAAGGGTATTTGAAGGGAGGGAAGGGAAAAGGGGAAGGGGGGAAGGAGAAGGGGGAAGGGGAAAGGGGGAAGGGGGACGGCGCCGGCGGCGGCAAAGCTTGGAGCCGTCATCGCCGTCGCCGTTGGAGATCGCAAGGGAGAGAGAAGACGCGAGCCACTGCCGCCTCCGCCTCGTCGCCTCTGTCTCGCCGCCTCGCCACCTTGCTGCCTTTGCCTTGCCGCCTCCGCCTCGCCGTTCTGCTTTCCTATTTTCTGTTTTCTTGTTTTCTGTTTTTGCTTCTTAGTTTGGTGTTGTTGCTATTGTTTGGTGTTCTTGGTGGTGGTGGTGGTGGTCTTGGTGGTGGTATTGCTTTCTGTTTCTGTTTCTTGGTTTGGTGTGGTTTGGTGTTGTTTGGTGTTGTTGCTGTTGTTTGGTGTTCTTGGTGGTGGTGTTGCTGGTGTTGGTGTTGGTGTTGGTGTTGGTGTTGTGGTGTTGGTGGAGGTGGTAATTGTGCTGGTAGTGGTGAGGGTAGTTTTGTCCAAAAAAATTAAAAGGACGATTTTAATATAAAAAAAAATGTTAAGTATGATTTTAAATCTAAAATTATGTTGGGAACGATTTTGATTCCAACCCTAAATGTAAGGAACCAAAACAATACTTATCCCAAACATATACTAACAAATATTTATGAAACAAATAAATCTGTTGTTAAAAAAAATATTTCAAATAAAACTAAAATTATTAAAATATATACTAATAATTAATTAATAATATAACCTAACAACGATTAACTAAGACTAACACTAATACTACCATTACAACTGCAACAACAAAAATATATTTTTTTATTATTTTTAATTAACTAACAAGTATTTTATTTATTTAGTATTGAAACAACAACATGTTTTTTTATATTAAAAAATTATTAACTATGTTTTTTTATATTGTTTTCAGCTTAAAACAAATTAATAATAATATTAACGAACATCCGAAGAAATAAAGTAACTACAGCTTATCTTGGTCAAACATAAGGGTAGAATGGAAAATTTCTCTTCTTGTCCCAGCGAAATTTTCATCAATAGTGGGGTGAGGAACAAGTACTTTTAGAAGTGATTTGTTGTTGTTGCTGAAGAATTGAAAGCAACCGAAAAAAAAAAATTGAGGATGGAGACACGAGATTACTTCTGTTGGGGTCAATGTAAGAAAAAGAGAGAAGCAAATTAGGTGTCAAATATGTAGAGCAAAACATCACTGACATTTTGATCAAAACTTCGCCGATATTTTGTATGTAATGGTGGTGCCGTTTTTCTGCGTATCTGACGACGCTCCCACAACGACGTTAAATACAATGGTGGATTCACTTTTGCATCAAACTCACCTAATGGGTTCATATTAAAAAAAATTTGAATTCTCTAAATTTTAAATTTGTACGTAAAGTGTGATTTTTTATCTTTAAATAATTTCTCTCTCATATTTTTTTTAGGTCATACTTATGAAATAAATGGTAAAAGATCATACTTTACTCTTTAAAGTGAAATTCAAATTTTAGAGGATTCAAATCCAAAAAAATAAAGTTCTCCTCAACACCTTTAAGTTAATTATTTTTTATCTTTTCATCTATTTATATATTTACTTTTACATATATTTAATATACATAACTAGTGTATGTATATATTTAATTTATTGAATATAATTTTTGTTTATATAATTATGTATATACTCAATAGATTACTTTAGTAAATTTTAACTTAGTTCTATTCTATAATACATTAAAATAAATTTAGAAATAATTTCTCACACTAAATTATAAATTTTTAATTTTTTTTATTCAGTTAGAAGTTTTATTATATCTATAAATTAAAAATACAAAATTTTATTCCTAAAAAATTTATCAAAAGACATAGTCAAAGCCATTTTTAATACAATACCCAACCATTAAGGTTTTATTGTCATCCCTAACAACACCCTTCTACATTTAAATTAAGCATCATCATAAAAATAATAAGAACCTTTCAACCCCACAATACAAAAAAAAAAATCCTAAACAAACTCTCAACATAAAATTACTTCACCTTCAGCAAGCGTCGGTTTTTTGCCATTTTTTTACGAATAAAATAATGTGTCTTTCTCATAAGACTGAGATCGATAAAAAAAAATCAAATCGCACCATCTCTGTAATAAGTAATATTATCCCATATTTCAAATTTCGAGGAGAGAGAAAGAGTCATGCTTGGTGCTCAATATAATTCAATTCATTTCCACCGTCACTGTCACTGTCTCTATTCACTGTCTCTATTCTACAACATGTTTGACAGCAATATCTTCTCTAATCATTTGTCGAGACTAAACATCTACTACCGAAAAAAATAACAACTTTTTCACATATACCAAAAAAAGAGAAGCAATTAATTTAAGAAATGATAAGGATTTGGTAAAGAGTGGAGGATAGAATTGTCTAAAGGAAAAAGATAGTCAAAGAAAAATATGATCCTAGACTAAGAAAAAAGAGTAAACTATCATTTTTATCCAAAAATATTAAAAACGCTGATATATCTACTTATAGAAAATGAAAATTACCATTTATACCCATAAAAAATGATTTTTACAAGCAAAATTATCCAAATCCTAAAAAATTAAATAAAATTCCTAAACTACCATTCTCTCCACCACTACCACTATCATCTCCTCTCTCTCTCTCTCTCTCTCTCTCTCTCTCTCTCACACACACAATATCTGCTAGGGCAAATCTTGCAGGCTCTAATAGTGCAACCAGCTCTCCCCACAGGTGGAGCATCGGACTTTCACCTCCGAAGAGGATGACACCATAATCAGAGCTCACGCTCGATTCGGCAGCAAGTGGGCCACCATAGCCCGACTCCTTTTCGGCAGAACCGACAATGCCATTAAGAACCACTGGAACTCCACCCTCAAACGCAAGTGCGCCTCCATGATTGGATCCCATCGACGGTCCTCACTGCGTGCAGCCACTCAAACATTTCGTTAGCGCCGGCACCGCCATACTCATGTCAACGGTGGTGGTGAAGTACTCGTTGCCGACAGTGATGGCGACATGGAGATGGCGGGCAGGAAGGGAAGGATGTGGATGGAGAGCCAGGAGTGTGCAGTGGAGATGATAAAGAAAATGATACGTGTTTCAAATGTTCGTAATATGAAGAGTTCAAGAGTTATTTAGAAGATATTTTAGTTTACATTTTTAGAATATTTTATTTAATGTATTTTGATTTTATTTATTTAATTACTAGATTGGGCCTTATGTTTATGGGTTTTAGGTTTTTCTTTGTTTTAACCTAATAAGAGGTTATAAATACCTCCTTAGCTATTGTAGTCGTAGCATAGAATGATTTAGAGGTTTAAAACCCATTTTTTGGTTTCGTGATGAAACCATGGTGTGGACAATTGAGGTTGAGGAGTCCCTCTCTTATTGTATCGGAAAATTGGGTAGAAGGTTGAGAAGTCCCTTCGATTCAATTCCCAAACTATGGCGTTGACAAGTTAGGTTGAAGAGTCCCTTTCTTGTTGCGTTAAGAAATTAGGTAGAAAGTAGAGTGATTCTCTTTGTACTCAATTTCAATCTATCCTTTTTGTTTTTATTTCAATTTCAATGTATCTTTTTTATTCAGTTTGTATTCTTATCTTCTTATTTATCCTTTTATTTCTTTATCATTTGGTATCAAAGCTCAGGTATTAGATTACTTTTTATCAATCTATATTTGTTCTTCTTTTATCATAAAAAAAGAGTCCAATACCTGTCGTGTCTTTCTTTAAGTTCTTCTGTTCTTATTTTTCGTTTGCATTTTATTATTGTTTAAAAAAAATAAAAAAGCATAAAGTGCAAAAAAAAAAGAAAAAGAAAAAGAATACAAAAAAGGAAAGAAAAAAATAAAAAAGAAAAAAAATATTCTTTGCAATTATTGTCCTTTTCATATATTATTTTTTTTCACCTACAAGATTCAAGGACGAATCTTCTTTGAAGAGGAGGAGAATGATACGCGCTTCAAATGTTCGTGATATAAAGAGTTCAAGTGTTATTTAGAAGATATTAGTTTATATTTTTAGAATGTTTTAATTTAATTTATTTTGACTTTGTTTATTTAATTATTAGATTGGACTTTATGTGTATGGGTTTTAGGATTTTCTTTGTTTTAACCTAATAAGAGATTATAAATACTTCCTTAGCTATTGTAGTTGCAGTATCTAATGATTTAGAGGTTTTAAAACACCTTTTTGATTTTGTGATGAAACCATGGTGTGGACAATTGAGGTTGAGGAGTTCCTCTCTTGTTGTATCGGGGAATTGGTTAGAAGGTTGAGAAGTCCATTCGAATCAATTTTTAAACTATGGCGTTGACAAGTTAGGGTGAGAAGCCCCTTTCTTGTTGCGTCGAGAAATTGAGTAAAAGTAGAGTGATTCTCTTTGTACTCAATTTCAATCTATCATTTTTGTTTCTATTTCAATTTCAATGTATCTTTTTTATTCAAATTTAATTTTTGTCTTGTTTATCTTTTTATTTTGGTATCATTTGGTATCGTATCAGGAGATGTCGGAGCTGATGTTGGCGACGCGAGAGTTCTCGAGGAAGACAATGAAATCAATAGCGGTGTTGGAGAAAGCTTGGAGGATTCAGGGTTAGAGTCATAGATCTTAACCTTACTGATGAGTGTTTTCGATTAACCCTTAAAAAAGTCGCAGCCTTTGAATGTGTGTGCAGAGAAAACCCAATCCATTCAAGTGGTGAAGTTAACGGCAGTGATGGTTGATGGTAATGGTGGTGGTGGTGCTGTTGAGTCGCGATCGACATCAATGGGGAAGTGTGCGGCCGAAAGGGTTAGGGTGACGGTTGAGGAGGAGGGTGACACGGTGGTACTGAGCGGTAATGTAGTTGATGTTGGGATTGGGTCACTCAGAACATTGAGAGAGAGAGAGAGCAGGGGAAGAAGGGATGAGATGATAATGGTAGTGGTGGAGAGAATGGTAGTATTTAATTTTTCAGGATTTGGATAATTTTGTTTGTAAAAACTATTTTTATGGGTACAAATGGTAATTTTTATTTTCTATGGATAAATATATCAGTGTTTTCAACTTGGTAGTTTATTCAAGAAAAAAAAAGGAATGTCATATTTGAGTTATAGGAAGAGAATTTTTAGTCCCTCAATAATTTAAGTATCATATATGATACTAATAGATGACACATTAAATTTCGAATTTTTTATTTTAATATTGAAGAGTAAATAAAATTTTACATTAATATTACAAAAAATAGAATTTTACGGTATTTTACGAATACTGTTCTGTGCAAGCACAATACGCAGAATATATATTGCACTGATAATATATAATTTGTGTTATTTACAATATAGTCTATATATTATAATTTAATATTAAAATAATATGCAATATGTATATTATCTTTATAAATTCAAAAAAATCTGATTTAACAATTCGTCTCTATAAATTTTATCATTCTTAGAATTTTGCAAAATATTGTAGCTTCTAATATTAAAAAATTATACTAATTTTTATTTAATATTTAAAAAAATAAACCTCAAATTTCATGCATGTTAGCTCGATTGTAAAAGTAAATTTGTATATTTTTATTAACGAGTGGAGAGCGTGTTGAAGTTTGAAGGTGATTGAGGTGTATAATGTCTTGTGAATAAAAAATTGTGTCAAAAAATATTTATTAATAATAGTTATAATAATATTTTATTTCCCGTGTTTTTGCACATTGATTCGTAATTAACCAACAAAGATCATTCGACAAAGGGTGCATGAAAGGAATTTTACCACTTTCATACATTAATTTTTTTATTATAATTTTGTATGAATATATTAAAAATAAAAACGATATTATTAAAATGGCAATAACAATATTCACTCTTCAACATAAATGTTGGAATATTTATGAGCTTATTGTGTGTGGATTTTGTTAAATAATTTGAGAACAAAATCCCATGCCTTAAAAATAATAGACTAATCACTAATGTTCCTTATTTTCCCCATTTTAAAAAGATACATGGTGAAAATTTTCTTCTTTAAGAAAAAGGAAAAGAAAAAAAAGTAAAATAGAAAAAAAAAAACATAGTCCGAATACAAAGTTGGTCTTGATCCAACCAAATCCAACAGTTGTTGGAAACATCACATCTCTCTCTCTCTCTCTCTCTCTCTCTCTCTCTCTCTGTGTGTGTGGACTCTGGACTGTGTTATTATCTTAAACAAAAGACACCCTTTAACACGTGCCCATCTCAATCTCAAAGACTCTTTCAATCTCTCTCTTTTTCTCCATGTTTAGTTTGTTTCTAACTTCTCTTGTGGCTGCTGCTGCTTCTGAAGCTCAACAGAGAGAGTGTGAGGGGGAAAAAAGATACAATTTTTTTAGTATTCAATGAAAGGGGAAGTGAAGATGAAGTCAAAGATGAAATGGGTTGGTCTTGTTGGGCTTGTTCTCTCAGCTTTCTCAATCTTTACACACTTCCTACTTGCCAGATTCACTGAAATGGGCATTGCAGAATACCAATCCTCAGTCACAATCTTCTCTTGGAGACCCATCTTTGACTTACAACATTCTCCTTCAAATGTAATCAATCATCAAGCAATCATATCTCACAATAAAGATCTCAACTTCTTTTCTTAATTACTTTATTTGGGGCACCCACCTTTTTTGGCTTTTTCCTTTTTAATTTAATTTCTGTTCAACCCCAGATTTATTTGCATTGCTGAGACCCTTTTATGTCCTTGGGAGTGTTTCATAGTTTACACATTTTTGGCTTTGCACTTAACAAAATGACAAAGGTGTTGGGGTCATAGTCATACATTAACTTTGTATCTCCGAAATAAGTGATGCCTTGCTTGTGTTCCTTGGCTTTGGATCTTTGTTAGTTTGTTCATTTGACTGAATTTGGATTACCTTTGAGTCTATCAAGTACTTGGAGTAATATTAAGCTGCACTTACTTTTAAGCATTACTTTTCTTGCATTTTTTCCCTTCTTTTTTCGGTTTTGTTTTTCATTTTTAATCTTGTTTTTCTATTTTTTGTGATGCAGAGTGCCGCATATAGAAGACTATGGGGTCCTGTAAAGCGTCTTGAGTCCTTATATCCTGACTCAAATCCCAGAGGATACTATGCTGGTTAGTTCAACTTTTTCATCTTGTTTCCAATTCTACAATTTTGCTAAATTGCAAAGAATTTTGTGCTGTTATATTTGTTTGCTGCATAATCAAACTTGCGAGGTACTCTATTTTCGGATTGGTTGTCTCTTAATTGTTAATTTTTCTTAGTTGGAGCAATCAATTTTCTTTTTCTAGCTTCTTTTATACTACTTTAAGGTATGATATAAACTTAGAATTATCAGATTATGGGGGTTTCTATATGAAGTCAATTGTATGTGTAAGCATGTGATGGTATGTGACTGGCACTTCAATTCTATTCTGCTTAGTGCTGCTCCTTATTGTAAATAAATTGCTATGTTATCTTTAACCTAACCTATGTCTGAGGAAACAAATCATCATAGTTGATATGTGAATGTGTATACATTCATATATGTAGATTAACTGCATAATTCTGATTTTGGCTAGCTAGATACACAACCAGAAATAAACTAGTTCACTGAGGATATGGAATTGCAAATTGTTTGAAGGGTTCTGTGGATTTTGCACTTCATTTTGTTCTAAATATATGTATACATTCGTATGTGAATACATATTTTATGGATCTTCCTTTCTTGATAGATCCCAGTTCACAAACAAATGGGTTTATTTTTGTCCGGATACAAGGTGGTTTTCATGACATCAGGAATTCGGTGAGTGTATGGTGTTTCGGGGTCTCTATCCTAGTGTACTTAAATCATATTGAACTAAAAGGGTATTCCTATCTGATGGTTTTCAGATATGCGATGTGGTTGTGGTTGCTCGACTTCTTAATACTACATTAGTAATGCCTGAGATCCTATCAACAACCAGCAGCAAGGGAATAAGGTTCATGTTCTTCCAACGAATTACAGAATCTAATGTTGAACTTGCCTTCTGTGATCTAAAGTATTTCTTTCCAACTTATTTTTTTCAGCTCTCAGTTCAAGAGTTTTGCATACCTATATAATGAGGATCAGTTTGTACTCTCATTAGCAAAAGATGTCAAAGTTGTGAGAACTCTTCCAAAAGATCTCAAGGGAGCAAGGAGGAAGAAGGAGATTCCTGTTTTTAGAGTGCCATATGCAGCATCACCATCTTATTATTTGCTTCGTGTTCTTCCCGTATTAAAGAAGCATTCAGTAGTTGAAATAGTTATCTCTGAAGGTGGATGTTTGCAGGTAAACTAGCTAAGATAATTTCTGCTTCCCATTCAAGTTTTTATCTTAATTGTGGCTTCTCGCCCCCAAGTTTTGTCATTTTTGTAGTTTATTCTGTTTTTGTAGTCCATTCTTCCACCACATTTTGAAGAGTACCAGAGGCTAAGATGTCGAGTTGCTTTTCATGCTCTTCGGTTCCGACAAGAAGTCCAGGATCTTTCTGCTAGGATTTTACAGAGGCAAGACAATCTTCATTGTCACGTCTCTTATTTGTTTGTTCTTTGCCTGGTTATTCTTTCTTTCTTCTTTTAGTTAACACATGTAGTTCCTAATACAATTATAGGTTAAGAGCCCCAGGTCGACCATTTATTGCCTTTGACCCTGGCATGACTAGAGAGGCTTTAGCATATCACGGTTGCGCTGAGCTTTTCCAGGTACATGTTTCAAATAAGATGGATGCCAATTCTCTCACAAAAACTCCTTTTTATTCATATCTAAGCTGTGGCTTTATATTCCTTTCAAGGATGTGCACACTGAACTGATTCAACATAAAAGATCTTGGATGATAAAGCGTGGATTTGTCAAGGGGAAGCTTTCTGTGAACTCAGCTGAAGCAAGGTTGAAAGGTTCTTGTCCTCTAATGCCAGAGGAGGTAAAAAGATATGTTCAAACTTTGAGCAACTTGACTTGTTCAATGTCAATTAATTGGTCAGATATTCTCTTCCAAAGTTTGTAATAGTTATTGCAATTTTTCCATAGATCGTTTATTCGAGTACAAGGGCTTATGTTTGAAAAATAAAAGTACTACTATGTCTATACTGCTCTCATGTGTATTGATCAGAAGTTTTGATTGCTTTCAGATTGGTATTCTTCTGCGTGCTTATGGATACACAAAGGATGCAATTATATATGTATCCGGAGGAGAAGTCTTTGGTGGTCAAAGAACATTGATTGCTCTTCATGCAATGTTTGAAAATGTAGTTGATAGAACTTCTCTTAGCACCCCTTGGGAGCTGAGTAGACTCTACGGGCAAGAGGTTAACCTAGTTAATGCTCCTCCTGCACATCCTTTCACCGAAGAAGTTAAAAAGCGTGCAGCTTGGAAGAATGCAGGTCCCCGCCCTCGGCCACTTCCTCCACCTCCCGCAAGGCCAAAATCATATAATATAGAGGGTTGGTGGGGTTGGGTAGCAGAAAGCGACAATGAGCCGGATAGCACTGTCATGGAATTAAGGACCAATGCTCATAAATTACTATGGGAGGCTATTGACTATGCGGTTTGTGTTGAAGCTGATGTATTTATCCCTGGATTTGACCGTGACGGTAAGGGGCATCCGAACTTTGCTAGCTTGGTGATGGGTCACAGGCTATATCAGTCAGCTGCATCAAAGACATTTAGACCTGACAGGTAAATTACCTTTATTTGCATGTATCTATGTATGCTTTCAACGAGTAGTTATCGCTATAAATCATAAGCTTGGAACACTGTACAGTATATTTTTGTTATTCAGTTAAGATCAAAACTTAGACATTTTTTCTTACCATATCAAGTTAGATATCAAATGGTAAGTTTCAAATTTGTAACTCAACACTTGGTAATCATTCTTCTGTTGATGCAGAAAAGAAGCTGTTAAACTTGTAGATGAGATCCGGAACCACACATATCAAGCAAATCATACCTGGCTAACATCAGTTCGAAGGCATTTGAGAAAAACATTACTTGATGGAATTATAGAAGCATCAAATAATTCTAAACCATTATCCTTTCTATCACATCCAGTCCCTGAATGTTCTTGCTCAAGGCACAACGCCAACGAAGTATCAAAGAATTCTTCTGTTCCCTCAGCTTCCCAAATTTGGACAGCTCTTGGTGTTTCTCATCAATGTCCTGCATGGATGGACGCTGGTCCAGTTTCTCAAACAAAAGATAAGGAAAATGAAGACGATCTAGCCGACGATGATTCAATATCTGGATTATTCTTTGCACCAAGTGGTGTAAATCAAGGTGGTGGTGAAGCAGAAGTAGGCACTAAAGAAGAAAATCAATTTGAGGATCAAGATGAACTTGAGGGTGGGGAAAGATGACATCAATATAATATGTTAATGGATTCACATTCTCAAGATATATTGTTCATAAATCAATTTTGCTTCCAACTGTTGCCATATTGGATTCAATCTGGGTGCAAGAAGTGGCGTGAAGTCATTGAGATGTGGCTTTGTAACTCTGATTCAGGAAATTCAGTAGCAAGAATCATCCAAACCTGTGCCTTTTCACAGCTCAATTCCTCAAATATAAGCATGAAAGGCCAAGTTATTGACCCAGATTTTTAAGTTTTGATGTGACCTAGCAAGAAAAGTGTAGTTATTATTAGGTTTAGGTCAGTAGTTTGAATTCTTTGTTAGGGAACTTCTGGTTTTCTCTCATGCATAGTTTTACAGACTGCATTCAACTAATGTAAATCCACTTCTGCAACTGTTGAAAGTAGTTTCCACATTTTGTTTTTTAACTGAGAAGACCCAAACTATTGCAATTATGTTGGAGCAACTTATTTCTATTGTTTAATTATTAACATTTGTAACATTTGCCTGTACTGATAGAACGTACAAATTGAACTCATAATACATTCTGCTGAATGCAAAATATAAAATATTTGCCATTCAATCGCAAAATCAAGTGGAAGTGCTGCAAACACACACATATATATTTAACACATCTCCAGAATTAACCAGCATAGCAAAAATTGATGCGATCCAATCTAATCCTTCTTCCCATTTCGCCTAAGCTAAAGACAAGAAACAAGACAATAAACGTGGGGGGTGGGCACCCTTAGGTTGCATCTCTTCTCAGCCTCTTTAGACTTTGATCAGAGTCTTCACTGCAGTAATTAACTCTATTGGTCACAAACTGGTTTCCATACACCTGAACAAATATTTGGCAGAAACAATGTTGTGAAAATCCTTAAAAATTGTCCCTTATCGAACACAGATTGTTGACCAAGAAATGAAGTATAAAACACACCTTTGAGCT
The DNA here is from genome assembly GCF_014773155.1 of Arachis stenosperma. Lineage (NCBI taxonomy): Eukaryota > Viridiplantae > Streptophyta > Magnoliopsida > Fabales > Fabaceae > Arachis > Arachis stenosperma. The sequence continues at coordinate 146,824,939 of NC_080380.1, read as the reverse complement.
AGATGCAGAAGGGGTAAAGCCCGGATTTGATCTTCTACCAACATCAATTTGCACTGAGACACTAGTCTGAGACAGATCCACTCCTGAAGACTGCAGAGCTTGTGTAAGAGTATCTAATACTCTGTTGGACACAGAAACCTAATCAGCAATGGCGTGAATGATATCCCCTTCCAATTACAAGATACTTGAAGTCATGTAATACTCTGAAATCTGAATGGACAAAATCCACTATTTCCTAAAAGCTTTGGTCCTCAACGAGAGGGAAGAATGGGATAACAGCTTGATGATTGTCCAAAATGGGGGTCAGTGGCTTTTGGCCACTTATCAAAGTTATCTTGCAAATTCTCTATCTATTCAAGGAGGATGATGAATAGATAGACAAGTTACAAGATAGAACACTGATTGAATTAAGGAGGAAGTTCCAACAGATGGTAAACAGTGATGAAGGGTGGATCAAAAATAGGACAACAGGTTTCCTTACACACAGACACCGCTATCTCCGTTTTGTTCAACACTTGCTAAATAAACTAATTTATTTCACTACAATTTACAAACAACAAATAAGTGAAGAAACTGTGATAGACTTATCAAAGAAACTCACCCTTGCGAGTATGCATTTGAAATGCTTTGTGATTCACTTTCATTCGTCAGCTCTTCATGTTCCATCAACACATTATCCGAAACCATATAGTTGCCCCTGCTTGGTTTACTAAACAAAACTTGGGGCTGGATTTGGAAAGACATATCAGCATTAGATATAGGTTGATGCAGATGTTGGTTTGGCATACCACTGCTTACAACTGGGTCAAATGCATCCAGTCTCATTTGCATCCCCAATGGAACCGCTTCTACAGCTGAACCAATGGTGTGGCCCTTTTGGATAGTTGTTGTTGACAAGTCAGACTCTATTGGGTTCTGTACATTTTTTGGCAATAATGGAGAGACATCACTTTTCTCGTGAGCAGATCCATTTTGCATAGCTTGAGAAGTATCTGCCTTATTTTCTGCAGGTCCATGATGACCTCTCTGATAAAATTAGAGGTGAACAATAAAATTTGGATATAATCAGGCACAACCAGCCACTATGACAGTTATATACTATTACTGCCACTATGCCATTTCAGAACTCATTTAACTGCGCATAGCGGAGTACTACAACAGACATGAATTTGAAGAAACTGCAGAATATGGTTAAACAAACCTAGGAATGAACGGAACTTAAATCACTTAGCATCATGTAATGTAAGTAATGAAACTTAGTTGGAACAAGGCTTGGCAGTCGGGTTGTTTCTGTTTTGCAGTGTAAAAATAAACCCTGATCAAACTAGACAAACACAAAGGCCATATCATTACTACCAATTCCGAGTTACAATGCAATGCATTTACACAACATTTCATAAAGCAAGGCAGAAATGAACCAACACAGGAAAAATTCGCACACAGCGTAATTCCATGTAACCTTACCCATGGGATTAATTTCGTTGGTTCCTGATTCCATCCTTCACAAGTCTGTTCATAAATTTGCAGTTTTTCCTGCAGAAACTGAATATACTCAATAACCTGCAAATAAAAAGAAGGGTAAAAGATCCTTTAATTAAGGTCATAACTCATAAGGACATAACATCACATAAAACAAGCTCACAAAAAACATGATTGAATAAACCACCTCCAACAAAAAGGAAGCCTTATCTCTTTTTTGATCATTTTGAGGAATAAGATCTCTCAGAACCTGAAACCTGACACACAAACACAGCTCATTTCAACCATTACTATAAACATTAACTCAAAAGGTTTACCAAAATCCTAAACAAAAGCATTTAACTCGTCTACAACAATCATGACTAAAGAAACAGTAAGGGAAACAAAAAAAAGAGCTTGCCTTTCATTAATCTTACTCCTTCTACGCTGCTCGGTCTCTGAATGCTTCGAACGATGAGGGTTCACCCTCTTCCCACTATTTGATTCATCCAACTTCACTGCCAAGTTACAACATAAAAACAACAAGAACAACAATGAATAGTGACAAATTGACAATGTTATCGCTGAATTTCAAAATCTAGGTTGAAAAAGATAATAACTTTGAGAGACTCATCAAAAGACATAGACGGAACCACAAAAACCCCAAATTACAGTGTGCGTGTGAAAGAGAGAAAGATAGAGAACCTTTGTGAGGAGAAGAGGTGTCGGCAGTGAAGTGTTCATCGTCGTCGTCGTCCAATTCTTCTTGGTGGCCTTTGGCAGACCTAGCCATGCTGAAATTTGTGGATAAAAAGGGGAAATTATCCCGAGAAAATGGCAAGGGAAGGAAGTGTAGTGAAGCTGTTAGGAATGGGCAAAAAAAACCTGACCCTAGTTAGTTGGAACTTAGAACGAGACAGGCGATGATGAAGCCTTTTAAAGCTTTATTTATTTCCTCTCAGCTACGCGCTCAAGTTTTTTTTGTCAAATAATGGGGCTAAACCTAACAAAAACAATTCACATAATAACCTTATAAATTTCGTACCTTTTTTCACTTTTTAATTTAGATGTGGTTAGAGGAATGATGTATGATATAGTTATGATATGTATAAGTGTTTTGCGTAATTATAGTGGTAGGAATAAAAATTGGACGGTCTAATTTTTTAAATACAAATCGAAAGTTTCATTACCTTTTTTAAAATTAAATTTTTTTTTTTACATTAATTAGACTATCTGATTAGTAGACTTAATTTTTTTATGTAAAATAATGGGATAGTCTGATTTCTTCATTCTTTATTACAGGAAAAGTTTTTCCACGTCCATGTCCAGTACCTATATTTTCTACAACAATGCATAACATACACATGCTTCTCATATCTAAAAAAATAGCCACTATTTTGTGTTTTTTTTTATATTTTTTTTATTATCATTTTTTTATTATTGCTGTTGTTGGTTTATTGGGGTTTATCAATATCATAATTTTTTTATACTAATTTAATAATTAACTCATATAAATACAAATCTTTAATTTTTATAATTTTTGTTTACTATATTATATATTAATATAGCTTTTATTTTTGGAGGAAAATGACCATTTAATCCTTGAGAACTTTTGCATTAGATAAATTTATCTTTAAATAATAAAAAATATCAAATAAGTCCATGGAGTTTGTTTTCGTTTGACATGTCAAGTTTTTCTGTTAAAAAATTACTTGATGCTTTTAGTGGCAAGAAGCAATTTAAATAGATCAAGTTAAACACCTTAGGTAGAATTCATAACACTAGTTTTTGATCCAAAATCTATATTCCTTATGAACAACTACAAAATTAGTCAATACATTAAGATTGATAGGTAGATTATTATTAGCTCAGTGGTTCTAAATATCAGATAATTTAATTAATATACATATTAGTTCCTTTAAATTTTTAAATTAGATATATTTATCTTTTAAAATTCTAAAATTAGACAAATTAATCCATGTCTATTAACACATCAAGTACTTTTTGACAAGACTTGATGTGTCTAACATAAGTTAATGTCAAAAACCTTTTGTTCTCTTGGTATTTTTCATTCTTCAAGAATGAATTTGTCTAAGGTGAAATATTGTTGGGACTAAATTGTTCTTTTATTTTTATTTTTATCTATAAAAATAGACCTGAGATATACTAGTACGTTACTTTATAATTTTTAAAAACTGCACAATATATAAAATAAAAATGCTAAGTACATGCTAAAATTCAGCTAATAAATTAATTATCATATATTTATATATAAATATATGTATTATTTAATATATTTTTAATGTATATTTTATATTTTAACTTACATTCTATATAAACGATTAATTTGATAATTATTTTTTTTTATACACATAACATAATTAATATAAAATATAAAAATTTTATTAATAAATTATAATAATATTTTTATATGTATATTTAATTATATAATTTTACATAAATAAAAATAAATATTTTTTATATTGACTCTATAAATAATTATTAAAAAATCAATATAATTAGATAACTCTGAAAACATGATTCAATATCAAAATTGAGTTCTTATTATAATAATATGTATAAAATCACATCTTTTTTTTTTTTAATTGGGTCAAGGTAAACAAAAGTAGACCCGACCCAAAGAATTCTACCCATACCCCCAACCCGGTTCCCACCCACCCAACGCAGACCCTCTTCCTCCGCTAGCAACTTATGAGAGCTCCATGAAAATCTCTTATTTTTTTGAATCTTCTTTTTCTGATTCTTGTGTTTCGTGAACGATCTCGTTTCATCGATCAAGATTCTCTTCGGTAGCCTTCTCCCCCATCATTGGTGATTATCTTCTTCTCTAATCTCTCTGTATTGTTCCAATTGCATATTCTGTTTAAACTTTACACCATTTTTTTCTCTTTTCCCAATCTATTCGGATTAGAACTTAGAAGACAAAAGCATTTCCCAGTTTGTTTAAATTTTAGAACTTTACGTGGATCTGTGCCAATTGCTGCAAGTATTTAACTATTTATCTGTGATATTTGTTCTCCCTTACTTTACTCTTTTCATTATTCTAATTTATATTAAAAACAGAATCTTTAGTTCAATCAAAACCGTGATTATAGCTAATGATATTTGTTTCAAGTGTCCTATATTGTGATGAATGCAAATTTGTTGTGAACAGGAGAGTGAGAAGAGCAAAAAGGGGGCAAATATTTTCAAATGGAATTAGCTGATAGAGCAGTTGGATTTCTACTAACTTTTCTTAGCTTATCAATATTCACGTATTATACATTCTGGGTTATAATCCTGGTTAGTGCTATTAACTAACTCCCCAGTTATATAGTTAAAATCAAGTTAGCTTGCTATTATGCCTTCAAAATTTCAACTTGCTAGTAGGAGTAGCTTGTGTGTTGATGTTTTCTTTTGGTGTTTGATTTTCAGCCATTTGTAGATGGTGATCACTTTGTGCACAAGTATTTCTTGCCTCAAGAGTATGCCATACTAATACCGGTTTCAGCTGGTGTTGCAATTCTTTGCTTCTTGTGCATATTTATTGGATTAGTCATGCTCAAATCAAAAAAGAAGAAGGCTTAATTGTTTATGTTTTGGAGGTTATTTGGTTGTCCTTTATAATGTAACTAATTTTCATTTTTGTGAAGGCAATTAGTGTTTTTTTATCTGGTAAATTGAGAAGAAATTTATTGCTTTATAACTTATAAGAGTTCAATATTACTATCCTATGACTATGAGTGGTTTTGTTTTGATTGGATTAGAGATGTTCACTAAATAGAGCAGTACATCAAGATCATTTTTTTTTGCTAAGAAAGAAAACTTAAGATGTGTTTGTGTGTTGAGATTTTGGAGGAGAAGGGAAGATATTGCAGTGAAAAGTTTGACAAGTAAAATAGAATCACAGTCACCCTTCAAACCATTCACTTTTGTCCCTTTTCCCAAACCTTAATTCACAAAAATCCCTCTAAGGGTATGTTTTAATTGAGGGGGGTAAAAATGTGGTGAATGTTTTCATGGATGAGCTATGTGTAACTTTTTGCATCAATATTATTCATGAAAATATCACAAAGTCCTATTATTTATTACTTTATATTAACAGCTTTTAGAGGCAAAAGCCACCTTAATTGCTGCAGCTGAGGGTACAGAAACACTTAAAGTTTTGAAGTATGTTTTCCTTGCAATGTCTTGCATGCAGACAAGAATTCTGTTTCTGATGGATATTAGCCATTTGGTGGTATCCTGATATAATTTGCTAGGAATAACATGGGTTGTTTGACTTGGGATTATATATTCTTGATCTCTCTTCTTTATCACTATTTAAAGTTTCAGTGGTTCCTGGCAGAAAAAGTTTTTATTAGCTATTTACTTGATTTTATTGCTTATGCTCTATTTACTTGATTTTATTGCTTATGCTCTTCTTCCTGGCCATACTGAATAAGTTATGTTTAGGTGAATAATATGATTTAATTTTGGTATCATGTCATTTGTAAAATTTCTAAATGAATCATTTGTAATACTTTGAAACTCTTGAAAAATTATGAAATAGATAAGATCATTTGAGTATGTACATTAAAAGTGAAACAGTTATGTTACTTATGATTTTTTATGAAAAAATTATCAAAGTAAAAGACATGGAAACACCATAAGAGCTCCTAGATGGAAATTCTTTTGTCCAAGATTGAGGGGCCTCTTGGATTTTCGATTTGTGTATGATTAGCTTTCAAAATTACCCTACAATGCATGGGACAAGCAGAAGTTGACAAAAATGTTTGCTGGAACGTATTGTTCTTTGAGGAAAGAGAGGTGTAGTTGGTATCATCAAGGTTTTTTTGGATCACTCAAAACACTATCCTCCAAATTTGATTAATTGTTTAAATTTTGGGATCGGGGAACAATATATTAAATAATGCAGATGAAAGTTCTCTTTAATAAATATATACCATATTGTTCTCTTTAACCTTTATCAAACATATAAAAGTTCTCTCTCATATCCAAAAATATATTAGATAGAGTTTAGATGTACGATAATGTAGAACGTTTTATATAGTCATTTAATTACATCTGTTTTTTTGGATAATTATTTATGTGATCAAGGTAAAAAGTAATTATTTTTGCTAACGTGACATTATGTAATTGAGTACATAATGATGGATGCCACTGCGGTCGCCCTGATCGTGAAAGGGCACATTGCCGCAGCAGAAAGCACAGCAAGAGCCATGGTTGTAATGTGGTTCTGTTTTCACTTTGGTTTGGTGAATCTTGAAGATGTATTATTCTTTTTTCTTTTGTTAGAAGTTTTAAGTGTGCTAAAATAGTACACATTTTGAGTCTTCATACATACAATGTTATTTGCAGCAAAACATGTCGTTAATGTTAATGATTCTTGTGTTGAACTAAAAGCAATTAAGCAGAGGTAGGGAGGGACATAGCTCCTTCAATAACAATTGCCTTTGCCTTATGATTATATTCTTAATCAAGATAATGTGCTTTCCAATGTTTCATGACTTTCATCTATCAATTGCAAACATTCATGAGGATTAGAATAAAAGTAGTCTTCTTCTTTTGGTCTTTCTGGAATGGCAATTCTTCTTTTTGGGCTTCCCATCCTATAGACATGAGCTTCCTTAATAGCAATGGAGAACTCATCCCAGCTCAATAAACCATTAGTGTACTGATCTATTAAGTTTACCAGAAGCCTTCTATCCAGTAGTATAGTCTTTTTGAATCCTAGAAATCTGAAAAAAAAAATTATGATCTCAAATAATTAAACCATCAACTAAATTCATAGCAGATGATATCACTTGAATAGTTGAATTGAAATGAAATGTGTATAGCAAAGAGATAATGGCTTGTAAAGCTTTTCAATTATGATCAAAGATGCAAATGATTTTCATTCATACATTTAAGACTCTTATATACCAGAAAAATTGCAACAAAGAAAAAATAGACTCTCAGAAAAATAAAATAAAGGTATTTCTTCACCACATCAAAGGTTAAGGTAGATTTCAGAAAGAAGCATAGTGACAAACACCTGCGGTGGCCTTCGACAACCTTGGCCATGTTGCCATCATATGTTGGAATGAATATATCACTTTCCAGGGACACAAGATAATCCAATGCAGCCATTTGTGATGAGTGATTCTGGAAATTCATCAAATCTGAAGGTTGCAGCAGAGTTTCCTTCCTTACCTGTTTCAGTTTAAACAAAATGATAATAATAATAGTAATTGAACAATTTGCACACAAGTATAGTTAGTGTATATGCATGGTTCTGCTTCTTTTTACTTACCAGATTAGGAAACTCTCTGAGTAAACTTGCCATCCTTTTCTCTCCACCATATATTTCACCAGCAGCAATATAAATTTGAACATTATGATCTATGCCTAGTGCTGTTAATGTTAGAGCAATTTCCTCAGGTGTTAAAGGGCATAAACCTTCCTTCCTCTTAAGCTCAGAATTAATGACCTTTTCCTTCCACATAGGATAAGAATATCTGAAATTTGATTTGCAAAGAGTTACATTCAAATGACAACTAGTGGAAATAATTTTTTCACCCTTAGATTACCTCATTCTTGTAAGTTCCTCCTCCTCCTTGATGTCACAACCATGAGCACAGCCAGAAAAGGCTAACATGTCCATCTCATATCTAAGGTGAAGTACAATGAAGGGTCCTCTTTCTCTCAAAATCCTCACTATCCTTCTACCAAGCTCTTCTATCTGGGAAGTAAACCTCAAAGCATTGAAATTAACATGGCAGCGCAGCTTCTGAATGTTGGTATGCAGTCCATTATTCGCAAGCCGAGCATCAGTTCTATTTAGGTGCACAACCTTGTGTTTCAGCAAGAGAGGAAGGATCTGTCACAACATTTAGTACAATTAGCTGTGCTGATGCACCAAAGACTATCTGATAATTGAAAAACAAAATCATGTAAACTGAGAAAAGACCTGATTTTCATAGTATGTGATGTTAGACCAGCTAATAGGAGACATTGAGAAGGACAGTCCTTGTTCAACTCTTGTCTTCACCCTTGATGGTAGTTGCTTTAATATCCGAACCTCGTCTCGCAAGGATGTAATGAAATGATTCACATCAAATATGTCTTGGAAGTCACTGCCACAACAATGTAAACAAGGTAAGGATTTTGTTTTTCCAATTAAGAAATCAGGGTAGGTGTAAACATGGACACTTTCCAAACTCAAAGTATGATAGCAAGTAGCAAGAATTATGTGCATAACCTTGGATCAGCCCAGAAAGAGGTTTTATCCAGCTCAGGAACTATGAGAGTGACATTTAATTGTCTTGCAATAGCAACCATATCACATATCTGCATTGAGGGTGGGAAAAAAAAGAAAAAAGAAAGGTAGGAAACTAAGTCTTTGAACTTTGAATGCCAATGATGATGTTGATTGAAGAAATGGTAAACAATGCAAATAACTTACTGCTGCTCTCATTTGGTTGAGTCCACCATTGCATGAGACCATAAGATAACCATTGTTCTTGTAAATCCCTGATGACAAGAACCATCAAATTCAGGAGGGACAAGCATCAAGGTTCTTACAATTTGAACCCAAAACACAAAGCAAATTGAAAGTAGGTAGGGGGAATGATCAATAGAACAGCTCAAATATGCATTCATAGAAGAAAAAAACAGGAACACCCTTAGAAGCAATTTTCTGTGTGTCAGAGACATACTTACTTTTTGGTGGCAGAACAACCTTGGTTGGAACCAAAGACTTTTCACCAATTTGAAACACAACAGGGGAACTGAAACAATAAGGCATGCCCATTAACAGAATTGGCCCCAACAATTCCCTCAGAGCAATCATTTGAGCAAAAATACTCCAAATTATTGCAGTTGTAATGGCTCTAGCAAGCCACACCTTGATTCCAGGCCTTATAGTCAACCTCTTTGAATTCTCAACTTTTTCAGAAGCCAACATTTTGAGCTTCATCTCCATCACCACTTCAACCCATCTTAATACCAATGATTCTTGTTTCAACTTTCACTTTGATTTTAACTCTTCAAAAGCCTTACTAAATTCCTTGAACTTAGAGTTAGTGATGCTTAATAAATTGTCCCTCAAGGTTCAAGGGTAATCCAAAGAGTGACACCTTTACCTTTGGATCTTCAAAGCAACCACATTTTGACCAAATTCCATGATTATTCCAAAGCCAAAAATGTGATCCATCCACCAGACATGCTGATGTTCTTGCTTCTGAATCACATCAATAGTTATCTTATACACCTTGAAATTCTAAAAACTCCTTGATTTTCAGCATGTTAGCAACTAGAACATTAGCAATGTAGCTTTTCATTTAGACAGTGAAGAAAAAAACAAATGGAAAAATCCAATTGAAATTCCCTAAAATGGGTCTAATGTTGATTAGTTTTTGAGGGTATTGATGAACATAAACTATCAATAATAAAAAAAAGAAATGACTTTTCCAAGGTACAAATAACAATGGTACTGAAAAGTTTGTAACTTGACAATTAGTTAACTCATTCTTTGGAAGAATAGAAGAGGGTAGTTTGATATAGTAAAGTGAGGGAAAGAAGCAAAGACAATGCCTCTAAATAAGGCGCCAAAAATGGAAAGGTGATGCATTTACACTTTAACAGACATTGGGAGTTTGGGATCCCTGTTGAGTGTTAACTATAACCAACATCAATTTGCATTTTGAATTTTATTATTATATTTTTATTAGTAATTTTCATTATTCTTTCAAAAATATATACTTTTTATTCATATTATTTTTTATATCGTTTGTTTTTAAAATAATTGTTTCTTTTAATTTTTTTATTCATTAAAAATTTAATGTATTTAGATAAAAGAAATGATTATCTAAATATATTAATTTTTTAATAAGCCATAGAAAAATATTTATTTTAAGAAGGATGGATTACATCGCATCCTTAATGGTGAAAAAAAAAGAATGTGTATATAAAATAATAATATTAAGAAATCATTTGACACTACTTTTATTCTTATTTTTCTCTTTTTCTTTTTTCTTTTTTTTTTCTGTTTTTACTCTTTTTCTTTTAATGTCAAATCTATTTTTATAGACTCACCTAACATTACTCTTCACGGGATAAGAGTGAACATAAAGTCATAAATAATGAACATTTTTTTTAAAGTAAATCTATGTTTAGGTTGGTCACTTAGAAAATGTGATTGTTAATCTCTCTTTTTTTGATATAGTACTAAAAAATGTCTATCTAATCCGATAATAGGTTCAGATTAGAATTTGTTGACAGTTCCATCATATTTCCTTTGTCAATTTGTCAAAGCTAGATGACACGAAGTTATGAGAATTTGTTGACTTAGACAATAATCAGGATATAAATATTTGGAATATGAAAAACCAATTAACCAAATAATAATAAAGAAGGACCAAAGGACCACCTCTTGTATTTTTGTTACTAAATTGCATGAAACGAGTTGATGAATGTGGATGAGAATAGTTGTCTTCTTTTGAAAATAATAATGAAAAGATATTCATGGCCAACAACAAAGAAATGAAATAAATAATACTCAAAGCCAAAGGAATGAAATAGTTGCAGCTCAATTTTATGTGACAAGTAGTGACTTAGCTGAAACATACGGAGATAAGGATGTGGTGGGAAAATTGTGAACAAAAGGTGCGGATTCAACCAAGTTGCAGCATGTTTTTGTCACAATTTTCCTCTTTAATGTTTCTGAAAGTTGGTTCAATACTAACAGAGAGATGCTGTTTTATTTTATTTTATTTTATTTTATTCTTTTTCTTGTAATTTATATAAGTGAAATACTCACTTGATTGTGATTAAAACATGTAAGATATATAATCATTTATGTATTTCTAGTTTTTTACCTAGATTAAATATTTAGGATAAATAATTGTATGATCTAAAGATCTAGAATTCAATTTTTGTTAATTTTAAAAAAAGTATGAAACAAAGATAAAAAGAAAAAAAATTGTAAAATTTATACAAATCCAAAAATGAAACTTACGACCAAGTGTAAGATATATAGAGTTGTTTCCGTATTTCTCTCTAATATTTAAACTTTTTGAGACAAGTAATTCTATAAAAAAGTGATTATTTTTCCATCTAAATAAAACATCATGTGAATATATAATAGTTATTTTAAGGCATAGGCTTGCTGAAGCACTTTATTTAAAACAAAAACATTGCTTTTAAATTTATTTACAACCTATAAAAGTTGATATCAACGTTTTTTACAACGAGTTTAACTCATTTTTTTCTTGTTAATAATGATACTACGTTAGCAATTCTAATGATTTGAAAAAATTAACTAATTATTCTTTAGTTAAAAATTTTTAAAAATTAAAAGAAAAATTCTTATTTATTATATTCAATTGAATCATAATATACTAATTAAATACAATGAACATATATTAAAAATGCCATAATAATACATATTAAAATTCTTATTATTATATTATTTGATTTATTTATAAATGTTACATAAGACTCTTACTACTCTTCAATCTTTTAATCTCTCATACTAATAGTCAAAAATTTCTCCAAGTATAAATTTGATGCATCTTTTTATCAAGTACATTCAAATATATCATGATTATAAAGTTAATTCATAATTTATATTATATTTTTGGTGTTTTTCATTCTCATTCATTCATTTTTCTTTAATTATTTACAATTTAAAGAACACCGTATCAAAAAAAAAAAAACAAAATATAATAACTAAAACAAATGTAAAATAAAAATAATAAATAAAAATGTAGTTTTATATAATTACTTATGCTTTTTTAAAAAATAAATAAATTAAAATTTTTAAAACAATAAACTAAATTTTAATTTGCATTATATTTTAGTTAAATAATTATATAAAATTATATATAAATTATTAAATAAATATTTTGTAAAATATTTTTAATATAAAACATTTCAAATTTAACAGTAGTGCATTGCACGACTCTCCCTCTAGTTTTAATTAATGTCAAAAAAGTAGTATTTTAGATAAGGCTAGATAGATTGTGTCTTGGTACTCATTCAAGTGCTTCTTCCTTCATTGACAATTTAACGCAACCTTGACAGTAGGAGACTGCCATGCTCCCAATTGGTTCAAAGTGCATGATATGATGCCATCAATTTTATTTTATTGATTTTGGGTTACTTTTAAATCATTAGTGTTGATGAGAATCAAGTGAAGTGATTCATGCAAGGGCATAATTGGCTTGGTGAATGGCGAAGCTTGCATTATGTGGTTTGAGGCAGTTAGTCTTAACAAGCTAGGAAGAAATAGGAGGGTGTTTTTGAATTTGCAATAAAGGAAATTAAATATTGTAACCCTTTAGTGCAAGGCATGGATATTAGTTATGGCCTAGTAGTTAATTCATTACTTTGTTTAAATAAGTATTTGAGGTTTAAATTTTATTTTGTGCATGTAAGTTTATTAGTCAACGATAAATCATTAACTGAAACTTAATTTTGCCACAAACTAGATCTTAACTTATTGGATTAGAAAATATTATAAAAAAAAAAACAGAAATAATTTGTAATATGACATGATATCACGAGATTAATTATTATTTCATTTCATCTTAAGGGAGTTCCATACTTCCATTAGTAGTGTGTACACGCAAGAATAATAGTGGAGATGACACTGCTGATCTGCATGAACTATACAATATTTAATTATTTTTAGTTCACGAGTAATTGATAATCTTAGGTAATATTGCCTAAATGCACGAGTCACAAGGCATGGATTTTTGTGACTAAAGTGCAATGTCAGAATAATCTGCTTACGACTGCATTGTTGGATTGGAACTTCAACTCATGCAGAAGAATCGAGAATAATGCGTTTTAATTTTGGTAAAAAACTCCGTACAATGGTCTTTTATGTCAAATTAATTAAAAATTATTAAATAATAATTTAATCAAATTTATTAAATTATTTAAAATTAACAATCAACTTTTCATAAGGATAATTACACAAAAATATTCGCTTTTTAGTTTTTCCCTTAATCTTGGTATTTGAGCAAGGGATTTTATTTTGCGTTGTGTAAACATGACATTTATGTATTCTAACAGATTATTAAATTGCTTCCCCATGTTTGTCTTGAAAATTTATTTTCTCATCAAATTGAGACGAGTATCTTTAAGTGACACATATTCAACATTCTCTTTCAATTTCCATCAGCTTCAGCGTTGTAACAAGAATATTAATAGTACACAAGCGTTCTACATTAACGAGGGTTTATATCTTCAACCTCAAAAGGGAAATGAAAATTTCTTCAGCTTTTGCCTGCATTAATTGCAGCCATAACAAAGTCTTCACACCGAGTGAACCCGCCGGACAACACGTCCGCTAGAACGCCGACTATGTCAAAAGCCTCTTGCAGATCATCGGCAGAATTCATCTCATCAAGCCAGGACAGCATCTCCTTGGGGAACCCGAGAAGCTCTTTCACATTCAATAACCGTTCTTTCATCAACACTTCCCAGCCTTCCAAGTTGCTACTTTCATCCTCCCCTTCTGCCGATGACGGGCCTTCAGTCTTCATGGGTGCCGTGCTCGCCAACTTCTTGACCTTGAAGAAATGCTGCAGCTGCTCAATCAAGCCTGTGTAAACAAGCATTGGACGAATGATTGACAAAAGATCATCATTCTGTTTCTGTTCTGATTCCGCTGTGGTGCTTTGGTCCATGCTTCCAGTTTCCGCAGAAGCTGATACAGATGATGCTGGACGAGTTGTTGACCGACCATGCGTGTGCTGCAGATATGCATGGTAGATTCCACGCTGCAGGAAAGCACGGCGGTGCTGCCTCCAAGACTCGTAAGACTCCGAGAGGAGCGAGTTCACCATCATGAATTGGACAGTTTCTTCTGTCCCCAACGCAGATTGAGTGCCAGGTGGAGAAGAGGGTCTTGTCTCTGACGTGGAAGAGGTTAGATATGCTGATACAGCCCTGGCCATGGTCCGTCGTTGTGAGGAGCTTCCTTGATCAAGGAGATGGCGTGCCATTTGAATCATGAACGGAAGGAACCGAGAATTGCTTTCCTGTCCGCCACCGCGGCTATCTGCACTGAATGATGCCCCTGTTGCAAACCGAGCTAACATCTACAAAAAGGAGGAAATTACATGAACATACGTAAAAGTTATATTAGAATGAAATTAGTGTAAAAATAAGTTTACATCCTTATAAGAAAATATTTGACCCCGTTAAACAGGTTATCTAAATGAACCAATCATTCACATCTATCATAAACAACATTCTTTAAGAGGTTTTTCTCTTTAAATCTTCGTCCGTCAAACCTTATCGTTTGGTAACAAAAAGGAAGACAATGATGAAGCTGAATAACATACCAGAACAATGTCGTATGTTAACAGGCGAAGTCTACTTCCATCAGCACGCCCAAGAGCATTAAGATTGTCCCAGTACTGGTCGACATATCGCACATACTGTGAGAGTGGAACAGATGGACCTCGGACAGGGAATAAAGAATTACAGAGAGATTCGTTGTTTCTGAGCATTGCCCCATCCCACTCTTTCTTAGGATTCCTCAAGCCAGCATCTGCTCTTTTGGCCTCTTGATGGCACTGGAAATGAATAATATTGAAGTAACTTACAGTAGTGTAAACACATTCACCACGAGCACTGCCAGAAGCACCTACGCCTAGATTCACACGCTTACTATATGAGTAAGCGCCCAGCAAATCAGTGGGTCTTAAAGTATATCCTTCCCGGCATACCATGCATGCCAATCCATCCTCCTCCTCCTGGACATCTTCTAAACCTTCAAGAAGAGGCCGGGCAACAAGAATGCGCTCACCTCCATCTGGAGACAGCTCTTGACGCATCCCAAGGCCCTGTTATCGGATGAGAAAGTAATACGATTCAGCACGGGACAAATATGGAAATTTTAACTCTATCAATAGCATTAACACTGCTGTAGTAGTATAATCAACCTTTAGTAAATTGAACTCTTAGAATGTAAAATACCTGAAGCAACTCCTCTCTCTTGCGCAAAGCCCGGCGCCTCATTTCATCCCTAGTCGCATGTCGCAACTTACTAACCTTCTCCTCTAAGAATCCATCTCCTTTACCCTCCTTGTTAGATAAAGTGTCCAACAAATTTTCAGCCCTTGCCCCGATTTCATTTTCTCCTGAAACCCCTTCCAAGGCATGCAACAAGGGTAGGATACCTTCTTCATCGATACATATTTGGGTAAGTAGATGCCCCATTGACAAACCTCTCAACATAGACAATATAAGAGGGACAGATGGTAGTGTTAAACCCTGTGCCCATTCATCCTTATTCTTAAATCCAGCTTGCCCCACATCAGGAAAACTGTCTTTCAAATGTCTCATTGCAGCTTTAGTTATACCCTTCTCTAGGATCATGCCCTTTAATCTCTCTCCACAGGAGCTTGTCTTTAGTGACTCTGAAACCCTAACAAAATTTTCCAGTGTAAACCTCTGCTTTGCGGCTTTCTGAGCAACATTATCATCCTTTGGATTGTTCAAATATTGTTTCTGCACATGGTCAAATGCACCCCAATCCTGTAAATAAGGACTAAAATGCTGGATAAGAGCTTCCATTGCAGCAGGTTCCCCATAAGTCAAGTAAGGCAATATTCGAGCAACCATCTCTGTGTTCCTCTGTTGTTTGTTTGATTTCTTGAGGCCTGATGGATGCGATAATCTCTCCAAGAACATAAGAACTATCTTTTTGGCTTGTTCACCTGTACCAGATTCTTCATTAGTGACAGTTAGTCCACCCTGTGTGATGCTAATATTGTCACTTTCATTTGCTTCTAATGTCAGGCTTTCAACAATTAAAAGTATGCCTTCAGCTGGCTCCATGGCATCAACTGAGAAAGCTCGCCTTGCCGTCTCAAGAAGTAAACCTAAAGCACCTAGCTTTAACAAGGCTCGTCTGTTTTCTCTAATTTTGCAGCAGTACATAAGAAGATTAAGAACTGCTACCAATTGCTCCTGATTGGCCTTGAAATCATCTCGCAGACGCTGTACATTAATAGAAAAGAGAGTTAGTTATATTATCAATCTTGCTGCCAAATAGGAGTTCAACCAAAAACAAATGAATAAGCTAGGCAAACCACATCAGTTTTCTTTGAAGTAATACAAAAGAACATAATCCTCTCAACCTGAATCATGCCCAATAATATCTCCAGTCCACCACATTCCCGAACAGCACCTGCTATGGCAAATTCGACCTCTGGATCCAGTGACTCCTCTCTATCCTCCTCCAACTCTTTAATCATAGGTTCAGTTGCTTCACCATCCAATCCCTGAAAATCGTTATCATAAAAATTATAATAAATTCAACCAAAAAGTGTGATAAATGAGGGAATCAGATATTCAACAAATGCAACAAACCTGAAGTCGATAAGTCACTGTCATAGGTGGGCATTCTCTAGATGAGGTGGCAGCATTTGGGGACAACAAGTTGGAATTGGCCACATTAGAGGACTGACTTGACTTCTTCCAGACTTGCTCATAGACTTGGGCTATGCTCAAATCAAGAGAGATGATATTCCCAGCAACTAGCAACTCCATTCCATAGTCATCCTCAAGAAGGCCTAACAAATCCAACTGATGGCAAATCTTGTTCTTAACATCACGCATTAATGGCCCAATTTCAGAACTGGAATACGGATTCTTAGTCATTGATCCCCTGATAAACTCTTCTTGGGTATGCGCCTTGTTTAGGACCAACAAATATACAGGCTCAGGTTTGGAGGGGCAGATCAGGTTGCAAAGCTGCTCCAATATAAAC
The DNA here is from genome assembly GCF_014773155.1 of Arachis stenosperma. Classification (NCBI taxonomy): domain Eukaryota; kingdom Viridiplantae; phylum Streptophyta; class Magnoliopsida; order Fabales; family Fabaceae; genus Arachis; species Arachis stenosperma. The sequence goes on along the minus strand of NC_080380.1, from coordinate 146,807,706 downwards.
TGCAAATGAAGGAATAGATCAGAATAAGTTTGAAATAACTTTATTTGTAACCAAATTGAAACTTTGTTGTAAACTTGTACAGAAAATTGCCCGAAGTGATTAGAGGAAACAAGCTATAATGGTTAGATAAATGAAAAATAAAATTCATCCATACCAAACAGGTACGCCCCTTTCTCTCTTCCCCGTGTATTTGCAAACCATTGATGCAGGCCCTAATGAATTGTCGCTTGTTGTCACTGCTTTCTAGCAGGAGGCTATCCAAAAGATCTTTCAAGAGCCGATTGCAATCACTAATCAACTTTGTCTTTTGAACTATCAAACCTCGAATTACAATAAGGGCTTCAAGAATTTCAGAAAGTAAGTTGTCTCGCATGAATCTGTAATAAAGATCTAGATTAATGAGAAGATTCAAAAACAAAATGTTACAGGTAAATTGCCACATCCTCTTCACACTTTAAGAAAGAAAGCGTTCAATGAAAATAATTCAATCCTTTCTTTACTAAGGATAATTAATTATTAATTAGAAAATATACTCATATTCCTTTATATGACAGCATAAGCATTAGGGGAGAGACAGTTTAACATGGTTCAAAGCCCTCCATAACCAAATGGTTGAGACTTTTATCATTGCCACCTTATTCTTATAAGAAGCTGAATTTCAAAAAGGCAGAGTACACTTATATTCACAATAAGCTCTTGTATGAAAGGTGTCTTCATATACACACACACACACACACATATATATATATATATATATATATATATATATCCTCCACTTAATATCTTAACTTTTGAGGTAAGTGATTCATGACAGTTATATTTTAACTAAAAATATTCAAATAGCAATCATACCTGGATCTGATGTTTGGAACCTCAAAAAATTTTCCAAGAAGCTCGATGAGTTTATGAAGGATAAAACCCTGAGATATATCAATATGTAGACTCCTTTCCAAAGACTCAACATTACTCACTTCTTGGGTAATTAGAGTACAGATTGTACGCAAACAACCCTGAACAGTAAAAAATAAACGAGCATCCTCTGACTCTATCATCTTGAATAGTAACTCAAAATATTCTGCCGCACTTTCTCCAGCAAAAAGTGTTGCAGGTAACAAAGAAACCACTAGGTTCAGCAACCGATATTGTCTGGATGAACTTTGAGAGCAAAGCAAGCTTATCAGCATACACATCTCTGATCTAATGGATTGAGAACAGGCACTCAGAACAAGCTCTTTGACCCATGATCCCAACTCAAACACCGATAAGTCACTTTTAGCTACTTTACCAGTGCGACGCTTCCACCGTAGAGCATATTTAAGTGCCAGATAGTCATGCCTTTGGGGTCGTGACCTCTGGCCAATACCTTTGACTGCCTGTGATACTTTATATTGCCTTCTAACAAAATCAAGATAAGAAGCTCCCCTCTCCCACTCAGAATAGCTCAACAACTGGATATCTTGAGCCTTAGGTGTCACGTCCCAATTTCTTTCAGAGGAGTCTGGCAATGTTTTGGTCCCACTGACAGAGACAGCACCAGTCAAGGATCCTGATACATTTTTATTACTCTCATCCTTTACCTTTACAGTAGACTTTGCAAGGCCTTGCTCTTTGTCTAGTGTCTCAGGCTTTGGGGGGGTACATGCCTGAGATATGATTCTCAGACATGGAAGAATGACGTGCTCAGAGATGGCAGGATGCTTGGCACCTAACTTGATGGAAGAAAACAGTAACTGAAAAACAACACGTAGCCTGGATTCCCAGAACTCATCAGCTGAAGAACACACCTCAGAAAGTAATAGCAACTCCTCACGTGTAGTCACAGCAATGTCCATCGAGCGATGATGCTCAAGGCAGTACAATACTTTCTTTTGTATCAGACTGTTCAATTCACTTACTGCATTCACGTCACCTTCAGATAAAGAACAAAGTACAGCCCTTGCTTGTACACGAGCAGCTTTAGGACCTTGATGAATGTTATTCTCAAATAACTCGGACAAAATACCGGCTGAAACAAGTTGTTTCTTAGAATTTGGATGCTTTGCCAACACCTGTAACAATTCTAGGCATTGTGTCACAAATGTTGTTGCGCACCCATAACAATTATTTGGTGTTCTAGAAACCACAAATCTTGAAGCCACACTATTATCAGAATGCTTTTGGTGCAGATAATTCATCAGCACCTTGCGTAGCCCTTGCAGTGTCTGGACACTTTTGCTGACAGAATCAAAAGCTGCTTTGCACTTCTCACCATAGAGCACCCCAAGAAGAGCAACTTTCCTATTGATTTTACAAGATGGTCCGGGTAAAGACACCATCATTTGCTGCACAGAATCCTTTTGTTGCGAGTCTATTTCACTGTCACCAATGCTTGATACAATTTTAAGCAAGGGCTTTTTGAAGCCCAAAAGTTGCTGGTATCGCCTATGAGCATTCTCTGACTCGGACTCTATTGCTGCTAGCCCCTTCTTCATATCTTCATCATTCTCCATGTTATCAAATGTAAAACTGGGTTTTGCCATGAAATTAAACTCAAACCGCCCATATTTGCTGTATCCACACTCATTGCATAAAAAGGAATCCAAATTCTCATAATTGATATTGCGACATTGCCTGCATTGATAAGCATTTTCATGACAATTGCCACATATACCATGCTTATCAGTGACAGGACGACTACAACGCGGGCACTGCAATGGCTCAAGAGACAATGCCTGAAGATTTTCATAGAAGGAATCTAGTTCAATCATAAAGTTGCAAGCTGTAATGGGAATGGGAAATTCCACTTTAAGTTCAGTCTGATTGAAAGCAAGATGACAGCTTTTTGCACGCTTCCACAAAGACCAGTTATTTTTCAACTCTGACAAGTCAGCAACTGGCCTGTTATTATAGTATAGATTCAAAACCTTCACCGATTTTGACTTTCTGGCATCATGAACATTCATTATCACAGTCTGAATTGTGTAGCTACCAGTGCATTTCACTATGATACGGTTATCAGTGAACTTTGTTTCAGATTTTAGAGATTCCAGCTTCATCCTGCTGTAAGGAACTTCAGGAGAGCTGCAGGCAACACAAGGTTCACTCTCAAGATAGTATCCATCAAACTCAACCAAGCCACTCAAAGTATTATAAATGCGAGAATTTGGATGGTTAGCTAACAGCTCATTCTGTGAATGGAGTGTCTCAAAGATGCACTTAATTACATCAGGAGTCAACGATCGGTCCACAATTTCAGAAATCTGGTGTTTTGAACTAGTATCAGGGGATCTTCCAAGCAACCAAGTCACAAGTTCTGTGAACTCTACAATGTTCTGGCCATACATTGGGAGAAACTTAACTTTCTGCAAGAGGGCTGTTAGCAAAGTTTCTTTGAACATTGATTTGGCATGATGCCAAGCACCATATAATACAGATTTTGCCTCTGCCCGAACAGTGCTTGAATTCCATTCCAAAAGGAAACAATCTATGAACTGCTTTAAGATATTGCCACTCTTGTCAGTAAAGACCTCCACTGCAGCTTCCATATCCAAATACGACTTCTCTGAACCAGATTCAGCTCCATCTTCACCTTTCTTCTTCTTCTTTGATTCTTGAGATGTGATGCCTGATTTATTTGAACTTATGTCTCCATACTCTGTCTTTTGTGAAGTATGACCAACATCCTTTCCTGTGTAGAAGGCAAAATTGAGAAGTTTAAGAGTCTGAATAACAGACTCTTCACTGAAATAAAATATTCCATTCATCAGGAATGATAGAATATCTCCATGCCTTAAACAGTATTTCTGCCAGTTCCGAGGACGTGCAGCTGCTACTTCTGCCATAGTGGAAAGACACTTCACAATCTTGACACTTCTTTCGTAAGGGATAGGGTTATTTTGGAAGCCACCAGACTTGTTTACATGTTTATAGAGTCTCTTCACTTCACTGGAGAACTGCCACGAGTCCCGCACGCTATAATAGTGAGACTTGCTCCCACAGAGGTGCAGGAAAAGCCTCCTGGCGTATCTTCTCACAAAATTTGTGTGAGGATTATTAATGTAACTGCAGAGAACATCCTGATACCCATCTAGCTTTAAATCCTTACCATATGACAGCTTGTGTACCTTTTCTTTTTCCCCGGTTTTGTCATGCTTTTCGGGCCGAACAAGGGTATACACCAGTCGGAAAGCATTCTCTAACAAGAGCCTATGGTAATCCATAAAAATATCCGCTCGATGTGCCTTGGCATATGAATCAGAAAAGAATGGTGAGAAGTTACCAGCTGGTAAATCTCTACGTACTGTGAGCAGAGCCCCACAACCAGGCCCAAGATTATTATGCACATCATTATTAACAGGAGATTTGAAAACATGTACAAGCTGCTGCAATATATCCATCAGATAATTTACAAAAGCTTGCTGCCTAAGAGAATCACAGGCTCGAAGAAGCTGTGTTGCAAAATCATTCTTCTCTTGCTCATCTGCTGAAGTCTTAGCTGTAGTTGAAGCAGTTGATGGAAAATCAATTACATTCTTATCATGCATATCCACAGCTCCACTCTGTCTTGGCATGGAACCATCACTACCAGGTTGATGCCAGTTACGAAGCATCAATGTGAAAAACATGAAGATCAATATTGCCACTTCACCAAATGATGATCGAGTTCTCGCTGCGAATGGCCTATCAAGATTTATCTCATCCAAAAACCACTTGATTAGTTTCTCTAGATCTAGGCTATCTGGCTTTGAGCTGCCTATAAAAGGTCCACCCACAGCAGATGACAACCTGTAGAAAAGCTGCATAACAGGTATTGCTTGGATTCCTGATGTTGTATCCATCCACCCTTTCAGTTGTTCCAGAAGCTCAGAGAGAAGTAAGGAATTTATCTCCCGTTTTGAAGCAGAAATTGAGACAGGATCGGTCAAAGAAGCAGCAAATTCTCCAGAATCATTGGGTTCCAAGACATGAATTGATGGAGAATTCTGCATAGTTCTCTCAGTAGATACGGCTAACAGATTTGGGTCAGTAACGTCATCCGATGCAAAGTGAAATTCATTGCCATCCCCAACTGAATCCACCTCAATTGGAATTGCTGTCATCGGGTGATCTCTAGAATGTGGTGGAGGAAGTCTGTCTGCATCTAGTACTTCATAGCAAGCCTCACACAAGTCAAAATCAGGACAGACAGTACAATGCCATCTTCGCCTGAGTATAGGCACAGTAGAGCAGCCATCACAACAGTATTGAACAGATGAGGTAATAGTGTCTTCTTCTATCATGACTGGGTTATTTCCACTACTTGTATCAACAGGGCCAGGAACCGATGCTACACTCTCATTGACATCATCTGTAGCTAACATTGTCTGCTTAGGAAAAGGGACCTGAAGCAATCTTGAAGATATGGCCAAACTGAAAAAGAAATGTATCAGATCCTTAACAATGATGTGAATTTCTTCTTTTAACCCCCCCCCCCCCCCGGGGGGCCCCGCAGAAGAAATCCCTTGTAACGATTTTCTCAAAAATAGAATGACCAAAATGTCCAAATATACCTGCTAGCAGTCTGGACGGCCTCATTGGACGAAAAGAGAAGCTTCTTGAGTAATACAACAGCAGGTGCCACAGAGCGCACTCCTGCATCATTTCCATGCAGAGCCAAGCATTCAGCATAGCAATAAATAAGTTCAACTGCAGACATAACAATGTTGTTCATGGTTTGTGTGTCAGGCTGCTCAAAATCCAAAATTCCCCATAGAACTTGCATTAGTGCATCCACCACTTCTGATCCTACACCAGCAGCAGCATAATATTAGAACAATAACAAATAGAAAACGAACACTTACAACAGGCAAGACCATTCTATTTTCCCTGATTTATAGCAACACCAGTGTCTTCAATCGTTCCAGTAGGAGGATTCTAGATATATCTTCTGATCCTGGAAAGATTAGCGAGATATATCCAGAATATTCTAACATTAAAATGTGAATCACATAGAATCGAAGTAAAAAAAATTGCAAGAGTAAGCTTAAATGATGAGGGAGCACATAACTGCATCAAATTTCAACAGAACTGAACTACAAAGGATAAATTTATTCTCTCGTTCTTCTCCTATTGTTAATCCACCAGTTCAGTCGCAGCAATTCAATGGCAGTGATGTATTATCATACAAATGTACCACTTGAAAAGAAAATATATAATGTCCTAGTAAACTTATTGCGTAAAAAGTCAACAGCTAGATATTAATGTCTAATGTCTTGCAATGTGAAAGATCCTCAAGCAGGATCCCAAGAAAGGGGAAGGTGGAAGTCAATCAGAAGAACAGGACAATACCATTTGTCTCCAGAAATGTTGCCAAATTAGAACGGCGTTGCAATGCAATCTTACAAACTGCACGCAACTGGGTAGTGAACTCTTCAATGATCCAACTTCCCACAGAACCACCAATCCCAAGCTTTGATGATAGTAATGAAGATGATTTCACTACTCCAAGAAGCCTCATTGTATCTTTAACCTAATCAAAGAAGAGTCCAGATACATCAACATGAATGAACAAACTCATTCAGTATATAGAAGCAAGAGAAAGTAGATATTACTTGGTGGTATAACTCTTTCTTGGGGAAAATGGCCTGTAATACACAAGAAGCTGAAGCCTGCAGTATTGGCTCCCGATCACTCTCAAATATTGTTTCAAGTAATTGCCTACACTTGAGTTTGCCTAGCTCTGCCTTTGCTTCTTCCAGCCTTGAGCAACTCTGTTGCCTACATGATGAATAAAACTTGGCAATTAGCTTAAGCCCATCTCCTAGTACCTGTTCCTGAATGGGAGCAGACTGCATTGAACGGCGCTTCTTCCCGGATCCAGCAACTGCTGAATGTGACCCAAGTACTCTTGCTTCCATATCCAAAACTGCATCCATTTTCTCCTTCCAACCAAATTCATCCTTAGCTCGGCCATAAACTTCAAGTGAGTCTATTCTGGGAAGTGTAGAGCCATTAAAGGTTGGCCCAACTGAGATTGTAAATTCTTCATCAGCAAGCAGCGACTCGGCAACAGTAAATGGAATATCATACCAGGACCTCATTCCTTCATCTAATTTAATAACCCTCTGGAAGATAGAAATACTAGAAGGTATGTGACTTGCTGATGTGTTACCAACATGAACTCGAAGACCAACCATGACTATATCAGGGTTTGAATTGAAGACAGATATCTGTGAAAATGCATATAGAGGAGAAACTTTAGGAACAATCACTATTGAAAGACGAACAGAACATCAAAAGCAATTAATATGATTGCAAATAACCGATTGCCACCATGTAATAGTTTGAAACAGAGAGAAATAAAAAATTTATAAGCACAAAATATAATAAAAGAACCTACTAGCTTGAATCATTTTTTACCATGCCATACATTTTCCCATTTCCCTTATCATGCACAGAAGTAAGAGAAGCCATGCAATTACGGAAAACAAATTCCAAGAAGTATTCATAACTTGGAATAAACTTGAGACCTAGAAAAAGCACCTCATAATCTTTATACCTTAAAGCTAAAGAAGACAACTTAAAATGAAAAGACGGCATCAAGATCTAAGATTTCAGACACAAAAATACACATCTATAATTGCATGTCAGAGACAACACACTCTACACTACAAGAATCCACACATTTTCAAGACTATCATTAAAACTTGGGACATGAGGAACACGTCACCTTCAGGAAGATTTAGTTACAAAGAATAACACCAAAATATCATGCAAAATCTAGACCATTTACAAGAGTATACATAATCTAGTCCACAGCATTGTTATGTCTATTCTAAAATAACTAAATAAAAAATAATTTAAACAATATAAAACAAAGCATGCCACAAAACAAACACTAAAACAAAGCTACTTAGAGTAGCAGCCAAGCCCGGCCAATAAAAGATTCTCACTGAAAAAACAGTAATTCAAAATAAGTAGTTATTACCTTAAAACCTGCAGGGCTCGGACTTTCAAGAAAACCATCCTCATTCACCAAGCTCTGTTTAGCTCCTTCAAAATCTCCATTTCTAATGGCATCACCACCCAGTTTCACATCCGGTGTAATGCACACAGTCTTCTCAAAGAAATCAAGAGGAAATTCAGGATTTGTACCCGCATAGGCTTTATTGAGGATACCAGAACCCAGTTTCTTAACTTTTTCAGATGCTGCAATCGCACCAGCATCAGCACCTGCTGGAGCATGTGAATATATTTGAAGGCTACCATCATCATGTAAGACAAAGCAGTGTATTTTATCTTTCGACAGCGGCTTGTATGCAGTCATACCGACTATAGGTGAGGTGGAACCCATAGAGTGCCGCATACTCTGTGCAAGTATTTCACATTCCCCCATTGACACGGCAAGTGCAGTATTGGATTTCACAGTTGACAAGCATACAAACAATCCACTGCCAGCCAGAAGTTCTTTCCAATGATGTACTCCAGCAGGCCGCAGCTTACTTTCTAACTCTTCATACACAGAAGACAACTCAACAATGGAGGATGCATCAGAGCTGGGCCGACCTATCAATGTGGTACCATCTTGAAAAGATATGAAGAGTAGCTTATAAGTGGAAGAGAAATACAATGATGATCCCTTTGAATGAATTTCCTTTCCCAGAAGTTGCACATGTTCTTTCAGTGGCATAGACCCAACATTTCCTTTGACTGGCAACTCTAACCTGAAAATGTATCCATTTTCTGAAAGAACTATAACAAACATTCTTCCTTGAGAAGCTGGATAAAGAATGGCATCCACAATCGTGTCATTTGACAAAGTAAAGTAGTGCATTGGACTGATATTGTCTAGGGACAGATCATATATCTTGACAAATCTGTTGGTCACAACCATCAATTGAACCTGTGAGCCAGGAACCCAATCCACCCGTCTAATATATGCCCCTTGTAAAGCAAGTTCAATGGCCAGCCGGTCAATCACTTCTCCACGATGATTCAACGTAAGAACCTGGCAATCCTCATAACCAGCTACAACCAGATAATTCTCAACAACAGGATTGAACACCAGTTGTACGATTTCAAAGCGAACAATGTTTTTGGAAAGAGGTTTCAGATTAGTCTTGTCAGCAGTCACAGGTGAAATGGTGGCTTGACCAATTAACTGTCCAACATCATATATAGCAACTTTATCACCTTCGCCAACAGCAAGTCGACCTCGTACACTAACACTCAGCAAAGACTTCACGAGAGAACCACTCGCCAGATGGGATTTAAGCTCCTTGGCATTTGAATAATCAACCTTTATCTTAAGATCAAGAGATCCACCTTTATATGCTTTCTTCAATTGCAGGAGATCTACACCATGAGAAATCACCTTGTCTTCACCCAAACTGATTTTCTTATCCTTAGAATGGTGAGACTCTCGTCTGCTAATTATAAGTTGCATCAAAGAGGAGCAAAGATTGAGCACATGACTTTCAACATCAAGTTCCTCCATTAATGACGGAATATCTTCTTGAAGCTCTTTTGGTATAGATAACCTAAGCGAGTTATCAATATCTGAACTGTTGTCGTCTTCAAATTCCGAATCACTATCTGGCAGCTGATCTCCATCCTCGGAAAAGGGTAGAAATGACTGAAAAGCGTTAGAGCCACGAACAGGTGCACCGCTGTCTCCAGTGAATTTCCGAGGTTTCAGGCACTGACAACTGCTACCTCTAACACCCCCAGCTCCGCAATCACAAAAGAACCGGCTTGAGCGTGAATAGACAACACGATGACCCCGATGACACACCTTTGCACAGACTGAACAGCAGCCTTTTGATACGGTTAGGTCACATGTATAGCAGAAGTACCAATGCTGCTCCATGAAATTGCTGCCACTAGAAGTGAAGGTGCAAACTTTAGAGGCAAGGGCCCTTTCACTACTAGCATCCTCTTCATCTTCCTTATCTATGCTCAGAACCTCCCCATCAGAAGTTGCATCATCCTCGTCCTCGTCAACAGAAGTTGCATCACATTCAAGCGACGTTGATCCCCCTTCTTGATTGGCAGAAAGAATAAATGTGTCCGAGTCCTTTCTGGATCCAATTGGTCGGGCAGACACATGCCCTATCCCAAGACTACTGCTAGATGAACACTTTTTAGTTGTTCTTTGAAGTGAAATTTTACCAGATTTACAGTCACTTAAGACAATTTCAATAAAGCCAAATAGAAACTTCAATCCTGGAAGCAAATTTTCATTGCCTACCAGTTTATCCATCAATACAACAGTCCTCTTCAAAAGCTGTTTCATTAATGACTCTCCTCTTGAAATCTGAACAATGAAACTAAAATATGATTTTGCTGCAAGTATATCAAATTGCAAAAAAGCAGCATCAAGTGACAGCAGCAAAGAATTAAAAATATGATGTTGCAACTCTTTGGATTGTTCTGAGATTGGTGATAGAAGGCACAGAATAAAATTCATTGTTGATTCCCGTAGAGAAATGGAGGTCCCCTTTGCACAGATGCCAGTATCTAATTTTATTATGCTTCCTAAGAGCCTCTTCTCCAACCACTTAGACACCATATGTACATCTCTTCCAAGGAATTTCCTTTGTATTCTCAGCTTGAGATCAGGAAATTGCTCTCCAGATAAATGATCCACAAAGAAATCGAGAACCTTCACATTCACAGATTCAGAGTAACAGGTATCCAGCGAATCAATTAGCACTAAACAGTCACCATTATGCAATTGCAAATGCCTACTGATCTGTCCAGGCACATATTCAATACCAAGATAAAAGTGAAAAACAGCAGACTTTGAAGGGTCTTTCCTAGTGCCATTCAATATCTCAATAATTCTGCAGATTATCCATTCTTGGACACTGTCATGACCTTCTCCCCTAGAATTAATGTCTTTCAGAAACCCTTCCATTTGCTTCATTAGAATTAAGTCAGCATAACTTGACCATTCCAGTTCTGCACCTATGCTTTGATAAACAGCATCACATTTCCCATGAACACTTTCAAATATCCTATCATACTTGATAATCATTACAGCATCAAGAATTTGCCCAAGAACTTCGATGTCCAAATCAACCTTTCTCCCTGCTGTTATCCTAAACAACCCATCTAGGACACAGATAATTCCTCTTATGCTAAGAGCACAAGAAAGCAAAGTAGCACTAGGAGTAGAAAGATGACAAGGAAAGCCATGCAACATGCACTCCCAGTAGGCCTTAGGAAGAACTCCTGAAGCTTTTTTATCAACAGCAGCATCCAACTGTGATATGAGGCCAAGGACAGACTGAAGCTCACCTTCATTACAGCCACTCCTCTCAAGCAGCTCATCCTGCAGGCTTTTGTCAATTCCAGTATGTTTCATGAGCAAAAATGGTGAAAAATCAGAAGCCGGCTTTTGTTGGTAACTAAGGCTACCAAGAAAAGCTTTCTGATGGGCTTGCAAGTACTTGTCCAACAAAGATGAGAGCGTGCTTATTAGACATGCAAATTTACCAGACTCCACCAGGGAGGAAATCATGCTCCCAGCCAGTTCAACATATTTCTCTTCCCCAAAAGCATTCTCAGTCCAGCCAAGGCCCTGTACTGAAATCGCTTTGTCCATGCAATATCTCAAGATGCCAACATGAGTGAAGGAGAGCACTAGAGATAACCACATTCCAGTTCTGAGGAAATCCCAACCTAATTCTTCGATACCTTCTGTCTGGGGAAGAACATTTAACTGCTGAACCAAGGTCAATATAAGATTTTCAGGGAATCCAATGGCCTCTGGATCACCCAAAAGTGAATGGCTGAAGTGGAAAAAATGCAACATATTGGACAGATCCACAGAGTTGTCGCTACTCCAAGATGGAACTGAATGGTCTGCTTCAGAAACTACATAAGGAATATCCCAACAAAGGGTGAAAATATATCGTTCAACAATTAAATCCTCCACAGTAGAAGCCATTTTCTGTCCCCAAAATCCCAAAATCTGTGAAAAAGTAACATGTATGTCCTTCCAATTCAAATTTAAGATGTCGATTGCCAAGTCATCTCTACCAAGTGAACCAGAAGATCTAGAAACATCAATTAGTTGACCAATCAAGCTACTCACATTCATGTCCTGTCCAAGCAATCCACCAGCAACATTTCTTAGTGCAGTTAATGACCAAGATGAGAGGTGATCATTCATCTTATCCGGAATAGATGATGCAGATAGCGTTGCTTCCCTTAACTTAGACCGCACATCAACAAGCAATGATGACGGACATTTCTGTTGATGAAATATCATATGACGTAGAACTAGGATCAGTCTTGACACCACCAAAGCCCAACATGTTAACAGCGAACTGTTCAAATCCAGTACCTGCTTAGCAACTTCTTGGAGGTTTGAAAAGATTAAGTTCGCCATTGTTGCCTTTTCTAGTTCAGAAGACAAGTGAAATGCCATGAGAACTACCTCAATGTGAAACAACGAGGGAAGAGTTCCAACAAGGTCATCAATACTTGGGCATTTTCTAGAAACAGACTTCACTTTCTCACAAACAAAGGAAGCATATCCTTCACAAATCTTGTTTCTCAGCTTACTACCAGCAGAACCAACACTACAAAACAAAGTGTGAGTGAGCAAGGTCAGCGTCCGATCATTATAACTGAAGGCACCGTTTTCAACAGTAAGCATCTTCTCCAAAAGATAGTCTTCAAGGAAATCATTCAAAGCATGGTTTGTGAGAACATTGTGCAAAATATCAAAGCAAAGCTCATGGACATGCCCGATCCTTCTGCCTTCGTGAGAGGGAGTAGAAGTATCAGACACATTTTCTTCAGAACAACAACCCTGACAATTGAGTAAGGAAAGCAAAATATCCATGTCTGCAGTACTGAGCTTTTTGCAGGCATCCTCATAAAGAGAAGGACTCCATTCAGGAGAAAAGATGCACGTTTTAAGAAAGTTCAAAAGTTCTATGGCAGCTTGAATTGGGAAATTCTGATAGTTGGTGCTAGAAACTGAAGCAGTACCAGGTTGTTCACATCCATCTGTAGACCCAACAGAACGTGCAGTCTCAGAGAAAAGATCTCCAAAAAGGGCCTCATCTTCATGGCATACTGCATTTTCTTGTTCAGATGCTCCGGCAACTTTTGAAAAACTAGAACATGACCTTTCAATTTTTGGCTTTAACTTCAACCCTTCAGAGTGAAGGAACAAAGCAAGTTGCATCAAGTTGCCAATCCATAGGCTTGATGCAGGAAATATAAGCTTCAAAAGCTCTTCAAATGTGTATTGCTTCAGCAGAGGAACTGACTCTTGATAGACAAGGCATGAAGGGGAGCTATTTTGTGAGTCAGTGGAACTGCTAAAGAGTTCTACATTGAAGTCTTTCCAATCAAAAGAAACCTGCTGCCTTTGTCTCTTCAAATCGTTGATGAGTTTTAACATGTAAAGAACAAACCGGGGGAAGTATGATAAAGGGGGTTTCAAATTTGTTGCAGACTTATCATATGTCCAAAAAGAAGAATCCAAACTCTCCAACATAGATGCTATAATACAAGCTTCAATATTCTGCACAATACTGCTACTACCAAAAATAACCTGCACATTGTGAAGAAACTCTTCCACGACCATTAAAATAATGCTCTCAAGACTTCCCTCAATGATAGCATATGTATTCACAAACTCATGTTTAACTCTAAACAAATTAGACAAAGTATCAGCAAATGAGGCAATAGCCCTCACCAATGATGCATCATATTCTACATACAAAACATCCTTTATGAGACTTCCAAGGATCTTTAATATCCTCAAAATGAGAGAGAGTCTCTTCCTAAAATTCTGGCCTACTTCCTTATCATCAGAAACATCATTGATTTTAGCTAGTTTACTGCACAGCAAGATCAAGCGTGGAGTGCATTTTCCATGGACAACTGCCGAATGCTGGCATAAAAAAACAAAACTACTGAGATGTTGATAATCAGTCAGCTCACTGGATCCAGATTCATTCCTATCGTGGAACACAGGTTCAGAAGCTAAAGTCTTTAGAAGCCACTCCATCGATTTTTCTTCCTTTGAGCATCTGAAGCCTTTTGCATATTCAAAAACGTGAAAATATAAGCATGTGGTTAGTTTATTGGAACAACTATGAGCAGAAATACCATGTGAAAACAACAGAGTGATCCTTGGGCATTAACATGATACCTTCTAGATGGCATTTTCTGTGATCATCCATGACATATCCACTACAATCATCAACAATTGGCAACAGATCTACCAAGGCACTTGCTGGTTGTGATACGTCCGATAAGATATTCATCTCATCAACCAAAGCTATCTCTAAAAGATGCATTATGTTCTGCAAATGTTACACAAAATGAGAAGCACAAAAACAAACCACCAGACTAGTAAAATAGAGCACATGTTAAGACACTAAGTCCCATAAATTTAAGCTACAGCATAGCGTTCGTTGTTCTAAATGGAAACTAGAGATTGTGCATTGGTATAGGAAATGTAAGAAATATTAAATATACAGATGGAATATGTCCAAAATCGATCATGTTGCCTGTAAGTAAGCAGTTCAAACTATTAAATCAATGCTTTTTGGCCGAAATTTATTTTTTCCATTTTTAAAATTATTTAGCTATCAAGTTCATAATTGTTAACTTATCTTACCTGTTTCCTTTTAAACTGACTGCCAAGTTTTGTGCTTTTTTTTTGGGGGGGGGGGGGGGGTGTTGAACAGTAAATTGTAAATATAAAGCGAATACCAATGACAACATGGCGGCAAAACTCTAACCAAAAATAGAGGAATCCCCTTCATTAGTATCCCCCGAAAAAAGGAAAAAACAAAACAAAACAAAACAAACAAATGGTAAAGCATTGGGTGCCCCATCTATGCAGTCCAATTCTAAAATGCACATGCAATCAGTTTTGAGGGGTAGGCTCTCCCTTGTGTTGCAGCATCCAATCTCTTCTGTCTATATTTTATTTTCTAATTTGTATTGGAAACACTTAGTTGAATCTATTAGGTCTTTAAAATGCAAAAGCTTTCATAATATATTGAGTGTGCATCTCCAAAATCACAATTTTGCTAAGTCATTAGATAATTATGTAATAAATCGTCAAATAACGAACAAAGGAGAATTAATGAAATAGAATTCTACAACAGCGAGAAAAAGGGAGGGGGAGGCTGACGAAAAAACGGTTAAAATTAGTTCAGCCATTCTTGCTGGCAATTAACTTGAAATCTAATAAACACTAATTTCATCAAAACTTGCAGACCCCGGAACATCAGCTGAAAGCTACATTTGCAAAGTAAAGCCATACGTACCTGAACAAGTCCTAACTCGTTATCATCGTCATCGAATCCAGATTTCTCTAAGTAGCACACGGCGAACTCCACTGACTGCTGCACAATCGCAACCAGTATCCCTTCCGCTTCCTCCACTATACCACATAAGATAGCAACAAAAAGAAAATAGATAGAAGAATGAATCATCTCGAACAACTTTCACTATTTTGCAAATTCGAAAGCAGCATATTGAAGCTACAGCAAAGAGAATCTCTCTCTCTCTCTCTCTCTCTCTCTCACACACACACACACACAAAAACAAACGCAAGCTCCACTACAAGCTCAGCTAACTACTATAAAAGCGAAACTGGCAACAAACTCTAAAACCGAAAGAGGCAACTACCGATGTTACTACAGCGAAAAAGAATAAAGAGATCGAAGTAACTAAAGAGTGTACCTGACAAAGATCGAGAGGCGGAAGCGATCGTGCATGCGAACGAACAAATCGCCTGAATCTGCGAGGCGTTCCACGATTGAAAGCGCAAGGAGGAGGAGGCGCCGCCTGTAGGCTCGACGCCACGGCGGAGGACGGAGTAGAAAGCGGTGAGCCCTGACCTGATCGTGTCATCGGACCGGAGCTTCTGGAGGAGCGACTCGCCGGAAATCGACGGCAGCTGCTGCGATTGATCGGAGAAGAGAGCCTTGGCAAGGTGTTTGAGGCTCTCCGCCATAGCCACGTCAGCACGTCAATCCAGAGAGAAAATGAAGAATTGTAGTGTGTGAAATGATTGATTGATTGTTTGTAATAGAGACTAAGAGTGTGTAGAGTGTTTCAAGGGTCGAAAAAAGGAGAGAGAGGGTTTAAGGCCTTTATAT
Organism: Arachis stenosperma; assembly: GCF_014773155.1. Lineage (NCBI taxonomy): Eukaryota > Viridiplantae > Streptophyta > Magnoliopsida > Fabales > Fabaceae > Arachis > Arachis stenosperma. The sequence continues at coordinate 146,791,603 of NC_080380.1, read as the reverse complement.
ATAGCGAGGTGTAGGCGGTGAAGGAGAAAGTGAAGTGAGTGAAGGAGTCGTCGAGTGTGTTCAGGAAAATTTACTGGTGATTGCTTTGCCCCCAAGGGAGCATTACATTCTCAGAAATGGGTGATTCTCTTCCTTATTTTTTTTTCCCCTCTCTTTTACATTATTCCCCAAAAAATATGAAATATTTATGCATAGTGCTATTTTTTACAACTAAATACATAATAAATACATTAAAAATTTAATTGCGATGATGTTACATGACAAATTATTTTAGTAAACAAATTTAACCAAATTGATCTAATAGCTATTAAAATAATAAAAATTGATTGAAGAAAAAATGCATAAAAAGAAAAAGAAATACTCTGATTAAACTTAATTATAAAAATAATTTGTTTACTTAGTATTTTTTTATTTAATTATATTTTTCCTATAAAAAAAATTATACGGTAACTTTAACATCTATCAAATGTTAATTAAATCCAAAATTTAGAGTAAGTACTTTCTTTTTCACATTGCATTTATCTATTTCTCGAGCAAATTAAGGATATACGGATAATTTAATTTATAGTCGCGCTAAAGTAATTTTTCTAATTTTATTTTAGTTTAATCATGGTAGTTGCATTATTATTGCATCCCATTGAAATTCCTAATAGTATCAAGAGTCAGCCATTGGAAAGAAAATAGATGTTTGAAAATAATTTAGGTTAATCACCTGCTATTCCTAATAATATCAACAGTAGGCTATTGGAGACAAAAAGTAATAAATGTTTGACAAAAATGAACTTTCTAACATAACACTTAGAAAATCATTTACACTATGTTTGGTTTGATAGAAAACGAGTGGAAAGAAAATGGATGGAAAGAAAATGGGTGGAAAATGATATTTTTCTTTGTTTGGTTATGAAAGAAAATAGGAAGGAAAGAAAATTTTAGTGTGGGTCTCCTTAAAAAAATTTTCTTTCCATCACAAGCAAGAAAACTAAAAAAAAAGTGTTATATTTTCGTATTTCCAATACTACCCTTAGTTATATTACTATTAACAAATATTAATATAAATTTAGTTTTACTATATTATTATAATAGAAATTTATATTTAAATATGATATATATTAGATAAATAATTTAAATTAAATATATAAAATTATAATATTTTATAATATTTATAAAATATAATAAAATATGAATAAATAAAAATATTTATACTTTATTTTATAATAAGGGTATTAACGTAATTTTATACTATTATGATTTTCTTTCTTTTCACTTTTCTTTCCATCCAAACAAAAGAAAATTTTTCCTCTATTTTCTTTCCATCTATTTTCTATTCATCCAAACAACACACAAATAACTCAACTTTTCTTTCCATTTTCTTTCCTCTCATTTTCTTTCCTCTTATTTTCTTTTCTTTCATTTTCTTTTCAACATCCAAACAAACTCTTAATGGAGTTTCGTATTTTTTTACAATATAAACCAAGGTTATGAGAACTGGATCAGTCATCAAACTATTCTAATCACTGGTTTATTGATTTATTGGTTCAACCAATTTAACTGTAATTCAACTAAAAAAACCGTTTTAAAATAAAATAATAAATAAATTATAAAGTACTTTATACAAGTAAGCTTATTAAAAATATGCAAAATTCTAAAAACATGAGAAAGTACCGGTTGAAAGTTCCCGATTACAATTGTTACCAAATATATATGTCCTTTATATAAGGCTAAATTTTAATGGAAAAACATCTTATGTGCAATACATCATAGAGGTGACATTCAATAATTTTATTGACTTGAAGCTCATTAAAAAAATAAATAAAAATTAAAACTCCTTGATTTTTTGCAACCAAATGATTGAAAAGATAAGTGAACATAGACCAAATATGCAGGAGGTTGAGCACTGACATTTTGGAAATTAGCAATACTCAACATCTAAAACATTTTGGAAATTAGCAATACTCAACATCTAAAACAGAGAGAACAATTGTACAAAAATAGATATTACATGGAATTCATGTAAGTTGTTTATGCTTCTGATTATTAAGAGTCTATATATTTTGCATAACTCATGACATTTGCTTATGTTTTTTTGTGAGAATTAACTTAATATTCTATAGTTTGTGGAAGCTTTCTTCTCCTTTTAGTTTCTTTTTTTCAATGGAAACAAGATTTATCAATAAAATTTCAACAATAAAAATTCCATCATTCATTTTAATCAGTTCAAAACAAGATACAACTTAGCGAAATTTAACTAAAAAATTTAATAAATAAATTCAGTTCAATACAATAGAGAAGACTCAATCATTCAGATAAAAGCTCATGCTTTAGTATCATTTTAACAAAGTGATTACATTGAACAAATAAAAGCTCACACCTCACCATAATTTAACAAAGATTAGTGACATTTTCAGCAGACAGCAGATTGATCAAAATTTTAACATAAATTAACAAAGAATTATCAAAGTTTAAGCATAATTTTTTTTCAATACAGCATAAAAAAAACAACTAAACAGAGTACAACCCAGCAATAGCAGCAGAGTTAATCATTCAACAATAGCATTAACAGTATTAAAATCCTAAACCCTTCGTTCTCACTTCTGAACAGAGCACAAAAAAAGAAGAACAAGCACTAGCAATGTGCACCGACCTTCGATCTGAGCAGTTGAGTGCGACAGCGAGTAGACAACGGCAAGCAGGACGGCCACCAGACGACGACCACTGTTATTCCTTCTTCTCCACTTCACCACTTCCTCAGAAATTAAAAAGAGCAGCAGAAGAGTTTTAACAGCACAAAATCAACAATTTAATTTCAATCCACATTCAGAAATCCACTAAACAGAGCATAAGGCCAGGTTCATTAAACTAATTGCCACCACCAAACATTCCCATCATGTCTTTTGCAGATCCCATCTGCTTCATCAAGCTCTGTAGCCCGCCCATGCCACCTATTTGCTGCATTTGTTGGGCATTCATATTTCGAGATAGGGCACTCATGTCACCCTTCTTTGGGAATTTAAGCCCTTTCATTTTGCTCCGGATTTTTGCAAGACGCTTGTATCCTTCAAACATCTCCATTACTTCCCTTACTTGACGACCAGAGCCCCGAGCAATTCGCATTATCCGAGATTCATTCATGATCTTTGGGTGTGAACTGTCCAACTCTTCATTTGTCATCGAGTCCATCATTGTCATGTAAAGCTTAATTTTTGCCTGGCTTTCTTTCTCACGGCCTTTTGGCATTAATTCAGCACTAAATCCTGGAAGCATGGAAAACACCTGGCTGATAGGGCCCATTTTAAGTATGTGTTGGAACTGCTCATACATAATCCTCAAGGTGAAGTTTCCTTCAGACAGCTTTTGAAGCAGTTCTGGCTGTTGATCCATAGGAACGACTTCATGAATTTTGTCCATAAACCCAGACCAATCACCCATGCCTAACAGTCGGCTTACAAAAGGTTTAACATCAAAAACTTCAAACTCATCCATGTGTTCTCCCGTTCCAATGAATATGACAGGACTCTTTGTTGCCGCAACAGCACTAAGAGCACCACCACCCTTTGCATGGCCATCCATTTTAGTAACAATTACAGCTCCAACTGCAACACTCTGCTTAAACGCTTGAGCCTGATCAAAAGCAGCCTGACCAATACTGCTATCCATAACAAATATGACAAGATCTGGTTTCGTTGCTTCTGAAACTTGACGCATTTCTTCAAAAAGAGCAGCTTCTTGTTTGTGCCGTCCACTGGTATCAACGATTATGAGATCACAGTTTTCTTTTTTGAATCTTTCTACACCGTCCACAGCAATTTTCACAGGATCTGACTCCATGTAACTTCCATAGAAAGGGATCTTAGCTTTAGTGGCATTTTGCTTCAATTGATCAAATGCACCAGCTCTGAATGTATCTGCACATACAAGTGCTGGCTTCCAGCCCTTCTTCTGATGATAATACGCATACTTT